>NC_081358.1:43072115-43199615 GCF_030684315.1 Stegostoma tigrinum
TCTCTCTCCCCCCCATCTCTCTCTCCCCCCCATCTCTCTCTCCCCCCCATCTCTCTCTCCCCCCCATCTCTCTCTCCCCCCCATCTCTCTCTCCCCCCCCATCTCTCTCTCCCCCCCCCATCTCTCTCTCCCCCCCCATCTCTCTCTCCCCCCCATCTCTCTCTCCCCCCCATCTCTCTCTCCCCCCCATCTCTCTCTCCCCCCCATCTCTCTCTCCCCCCCCATCTCTCTCTCCCCCCCATCTCTCTCTCCCCCCCCATCTCTCTCTCCCCCCCCATCTCTCTCCCCCCCCCATCTCTCTCTCTCCCCCCCCCATCTCTCTCTCTCTCTCTCTCTCTCCCCCTCCCCCTCTCCCCCTCCCTCCCCCTCCCCCCCTCCCTCCCCCTCCCCCTCCCTCCCCCCCTCCGCCCCGCCCCCCCGCCCCTCCGCCCCGCCCCTCCGCCCCGCCCTCCGCCCCGCCCTCCGCCCTGCCCTCCGCCCTCTGTCCCTCCTCCCTCTGTCCCTCCTCCCTCTCCCTCTCCCTCTCCCCTCGCCCCCAAACCTTCCAAAAAGTGAAAACCACCTGATGTTTGAGATTACTCCTTGAAACCCTTGACTGAGCTGTTTGCCACGTGCCCACCTATCTCCCAATGTGATTTGGTATTAGATTTTGTCAAATAAGACTTCTGGCAAAACTCCTTGGGATATTCAGTATTGGTGGCATGTGAGCATGTCAGTCATTTTAATGTCTCATGTTTTGGATCTGTCAACTTCTGAGACTTCATTTCTATATTATATTAAGTCACTATATAAATGTTAGTTAGTACACAGGCTTGGTGTTTTTGTCAGTTTGGCTGTAAGGGCTTTATTTTGCATTGATAAATTGTACATATTTATTGAGTAATTTGCCTGTACTCATGTGAATTGAATCAGGTTAACAAATAATCTGCAGCAGCCAATAAATTCTGCTTAATATTCATCACATTTTTGTATTGTCGTATTTGAACTATATCCATGCAGTCTTCAAAATGCTTGAATTGCATGTACTGTAATTTTAAACCATAAGTTTGTGTAATTGTTGTACTTTGAGAGACTGCTTAAGTTGTACTGCTCAAGTTAGATGTTTAACTGGATGGCCTGGAAAAGGTAGGCTATGTTTCAGAAATGACAGCCGTTGGAAATGTTCAGGTGCACAGCTCTTTTGCAGGTCATTCTGTCTTTGAGAACATTGCCATGGTTTCTCATGGATTGACTCTCGGGTTGTTCTATTAGTCTAAACTTGCAAACATCCATGAAGATTCAGATTGTAGCATTTTGGTTAATAGAGGACACACACAAGCTTTCAGCATATTGGGAAGTTGTTATTGTGTTTGCCACGTGGTAAAATTTACAATTGGAGAAGGAATTGACAGGAAAATTTCAATGGTTTATTGCATCATGTTCAAAAAAAAACATAAATGCTATACATTAAGTGCTTTTACCTGTGCCACCAGTGATATTGGAAAAAGTATCACAGGAGAGCCGACCTTGGAAATGGCACTATGTTTAGGCAGAAGCACTTTTGTCTTGTGTATATTATAGCTATGGGACTGCTGTCAGTAAAAAGGTTGGAAATTAAAGGTAATTTCAATCGTTACTGTCAATTTATGTATTTTATAAGTAAATACAAGGAATGTATGTTGATGCTGCCAGGAGGCATGAAGGAATATGTTAATTAAATAATTAGATTCTGGAGTTATTTCTGACTACATTGCTGGTGGAAAACCTGAGTAGCAATGTGAAGGTGGAACATCACTCCAGTGAATGAATAAAGGTGTAACAATCCTAGAATGATATGTCCCGTTCATTCAATCATATTTGGTATAAAGATCTACTGACCTTAACCATTCTGGTTAATATAATATTAAAATACTAATGCTTTTATTTAAAGCTGTAAATCTGATATCCCAATAATAGTCTATTCAATGCTGCCTTAGAATAAGAGCAGCAAAAATGATAGATAAATCTGTGTGAAAACTTCAGGAGATGGCCAATTCCAGGATTTGGAGCAAGATATGGTAGAGAAGGATTATAAAACTGTGTCCCCTTCATAATCACAGAGCTCTGTTACCTAGTGACCAGTTAGCCCTCAGGCCTGCTCTGCCATTTAATAAGATCATCACTGACCTGATTGTGACCGTAAATCCACATTCCCGTCTACCCTGAAAATCTTTTATTGTCTGTCTTAGCAAGAATCTATCTACATCTGCCTTAAAAAATATTCATAGACTCTGCTTCCACCATCTTTTCAGGAAGAGAATTTCAAAGATTCGTGAAATCATCTCTGAAAATATTTCACTTAATCTATTTTAAAAGGCTGACTTTTGATTTTTAAACAGCGACTCATACATTTAAACTATCATGCATGAGAAAAAGTCCTGCCTATATCATCCATTATTGAGGTAGGAGGAGGAACATAATTGAGGGACATAAAGAAGGTAGGTCGGAAGAAATAATGGGAACTGCAGATGCTGGAGAATTCCAAGATAATAAAATGTGAGGCTGGATGAACACAGCAGGCCAAGCAGCATCTCAGGAGCACAAAAGCTGACGTTTCGGGCCTAGACCCTTCATCAGAGAGGTGTATGTCTCTGATGAAGGGTCTAGGCTCGAAACGTCAGCTTTTGTGCTCCTGAGATGCTGCTTGGCCTGCTGTGTTCATCCAGCCTCACATTTTATTATCTAGGTCGGAAGAAATGTGGCTCCTTGTTGAAGGGATCGGTGATTAAAGGCAAGAGTTTTAGACTGGGTGTGAGGGAGAGAAGATTCGCCCAGAAGTGATGGGACTCTGGAATTCCCTGTAAGGATAGCAGAGGCAGAAACTGTCAATGTTTAGGAAGTATTTAGATGTGCACTTGTGATGCCAAGGCATACACAACTGTGGGCTAAATGCTACAGAATGGGATTAGAATAATTAGGTTGCCGGTGACTGGTGCAGACGTGATGGGCTGAAAGCCTGTGTTGCAGATCTCACTTACTACTAAAACATTTCATTAGTCCATATTTATCTAATAGGCCAAGTTCTTTCTTATCATGCTTTGAATAACTGGTGGAATCTATTGTGGTCAATCATTACTAACACCATAAGTTCAAACTGCAAAAAATATCTTTATCTATAACTAATATCTCGAGTTGTCATTTGTGTCTTGGCCAACTTATGATATTTCATTGCAACAAAAAATTATTGTTGGTGTTATCTGATTTCAAATGGCCTGGAGTTCTCAAAACAGATTGACACTTCAGAAACATTTAAGTGACCCAATTTTTGATCATGGAGGAGTATATGGTGATGGAAGCAGGCAAGTGAGTGGAGTTATTTTATTGAATAGTAGAGCAGACCCAAGAGATCAAAAGACCTACTCCTCCTCATGACTGATTTATGTATAGGTGCAAAAAGTGATTTTGAACTAGTTTTTGATATTTTCTAACCAGTCTGCTCAGAAATGGTGTCATACATCTCTGAAATAGGTAGGACAGCTACCACTGTGCCGGTAGTTTTAATCTTTGTTGGAATTGAAGCAAGAGTTCCTTGTCTAAGTCAAATACTAATTTAGATACAGGCTATTTTCACAGTTTGGATGCTATGTCAGTGCAAAATAAGCACTCGTTACACCAAGACACCACTTACAATGTAAGTACACCTTTCATGGATCCAACTTTTAAGATCACTCCAAATGGAAATGGCCTCCATTCAGTACAGAAAAATTGAACATAAACATAATGATCACATTATGAGGAGGAACCCAGACAAATAATTCATTTTTCTTTCACAGATTCTTGAAGGGAATTCTTAAAATAATAGTTGGCTGATCACAAACACAGTATTTTGGGTAGAATTTAAGCAGGACTTGAAATACTGTACAATATTCTATTAAACGGATCCTTAAAAACCAGTCTGGCTCAAAATAAATGAACTTTTCCCAAATAAGTTGAGGTTGATTTGTGTGACGGGCAAGTTGTCAAATTCAACTTGTAACCTTCTGGCTAGGGGTCTGGCACCTTACGAATTTGTGTTCAGCCTTTTTAATTTTATTAAATTTACAATTGTATAGTGGAGATTTGTGATAAATATGCATTATCTTAGATTATATTGCTGATATTGGTTTTCATGTATAGAACATGATAGACCCTATCAGGTTGCCTATTGTAATTAAAATGAGGATACTCTGAGGTGTAATTTGCATGCTTAGTGCATTAGCACACCAGTTTTTTCCTCTGATACTTAAAAATAAAAGCAAGAGTTGTCAGTATCATAAGTGGTGTACAATTTCCCTGTCTAAATTGTGCTTTATCCAAGGTTGTGGTACATCAAAAGAACATTACAGTAATGGATTGCAGTACCACAAAAAAAACTGTTCTCAATCATGCTTCATTGAGCAATTAAACTTAATATACTGAGGCAGTACTGATGTGAAGAATTGATTACTTTATTCTCTGCTTACAATGGAAAAATTTACAAGTATGGGGTTTAGCGTTGGCCTTTTTTTAGTGCCCCTTGACCACTAATTTCTTCGGCTTTTTCAAGATAAAACAGGAATGTTACCCTACAAAAGAAAATGGAATATGTAGAACATAAATTTTAAGCTGGAGTAGGCTATAAAGCCCTTCAAGCCTGCTGTGCTAGTCAATAAGATAACGATTGATTTTTGATCTTAACTCCAACCTCCTGTCCAATCTCAGTATTTTCTGATTTCCCCAAGAGTCCAAAGCTAGGAAATGTTTTTAAGACATTTGAATGTTTAGAGGGAAATGCATCATTTTATTTTATAGAAAAGATCATGGAGTTGTAGCCCAACAACTTTTATGAATTTGTTTGACATCTGTAGTGACTTGTAATGGAGGATATGATTGCAGTGCATCCATTTAATGCATTCTGGGAATATTGGCAGTTGATGTGTGAGATCAGACAAAGATAGCAAAAGTGTGATAAAATTTTGGTCTGAAAGTCAATAGCTGTGCATTGGCATTAAAATAATGGATACAAAACAAATACAGTTGTGAGAAACTTGGGATTTCATAAACATTGACAATGGCATAAAAGGAATGGCTCAAATATTTCTTGAACTAATTATTGTAACTGATTCCAAACCATATTTCATAAAGTGAATGTTACTTGAAAATTACAGTATTATCAGGTGGTGAAGGAAATGTTGTTGAAAGCCCATTTGTTGTTAAGTGACCAAAATTCAGGATAAATTATTGAGTTGGCTTCCAGAGGAAAATTAAAATGACCTGAAAGAGTTTTTGCAATATGTGGGTAAAAGCTGAGAAGTACTAATCTAATTGCGCGAGATGTAAATAAAGGAATTGCTGTTCCAATGAAGTAACCTCCTTAATAGACTTAACCCTCGAACCTGTGCCAACTTTAGGAAAGAGATTGTCTTCGTCTTTGAGTATGCATTCAATATAATCAAAGTGCATTGCGGCAAATGAAGCTCATCTATAGTAATGGTGCCAAAACCAGATGGTACCCAATGATTATGTGTAGACTGTCACGAAGTCAATGCAGTTACAAATTTGATTCCTATCGTATTCTACGCCTGAAAGACTGTATTGAGAACCTGGGAAAAGCAACTTTAAATTTCTAAGTTGGAATTACTCAGAGAATTTAGCAGCTACCTTTATTGGAAAGAATGAAGGAAATTTTGGCTTTTGTGCCACTGAATGGACTGTGCCAGTTTAAAGTCATGACATTTGATATGAAAAATGCACCAGCCCCATTTCATTTTGTGATTACCCAGTTGTATAGTGTACATCGATCTGGTGATTCTTAGTCACACATGGAAGGAGCATTTGGATCATCCTTCAGAATTCTCTGATCCACTTTGGGAGATTATTTTGGTGACAAACCTGACTAATAGTGAGTTCACAAAAGCCCAAGTCATGTACCTGGGTATGGACAAATAAGCCAGTGGGATGTGTAAGCAAAAGCTTATCCCATACTATTAATGAAGAGGGAAGTACCATGATTCCTGGGGCTGTGTGGTTTTTATCAGAAATTTGTACTTAATTTTTTGCAGTGTGTTTGATCTGACTTGAAGTGGTGCGGAAAGTTTTGGTGGACGGAGGAATATCCAATGACATTTTATAGCCTGAAAGCTGCTTTGACCACTGCCCAAATGTTAACCACACCTAATTATGCCAGTCCATTCAAAGTGGCTACCAATGCGAGTGATGTAGGTGTCGGTGATGTACTTTTTGCAGATAATGATGAGAAGATTTTTTAAAAAACACCCAATATGTCTGTCTTTTTGGAAAATTGCATTATCAATCGGAAATATTCCACAATTGAAAAAGAGACCTTGAATTTTGATTTTGACGTTGCCAGATTTCAACATTTATATTGTCAGTTATATGTCAGAGGCAATTGTATGTACTGATCATAACTCTTTATGGAAAAATTTTAACGATTAAAAACTTCAGACTGTGTTTAGATGGAGCGACTTTGAAGGAAGATGAAGTGAAGGGAGGCCCGAGTGCCGGAATGGGACAGGCATTGGTCTTGTGCCTGGTGCGGGTGGCCAGACCATGTGCTGAGCTGCTGCTATTTGAAACTCTTACTGGACTGTAATATAAATCCTTAACTCTGTTATAACAATCTTACTTGTAACTTATTTTCCAGACATTGTAAGTAATGCTACTACTTTTCTTTCTAATCCGCTTTTGTATCCAAGATTTGTTCCTAGTTACTGGTCTCCAAGATGGTGCCATTAAAGGCAGCCATTGTAAAAACTTTTCACTGTACTCGAGGAGTAAGCATACAAACAATGTAAGGTATTTAAATTGTAGTGTACTAACAGTGTAAGGCCAAAGGCTTTTAAAAATGAAGCCTCTTGATGGTTCATTTTATTTAAGGGAGAAGATGTGATGATACCATTGTTTTAAGAGATGTATTTTGTCCTCTTCTTTTTATGAAGAAAGTCTGAGGTAGAGATGCAAAGCAATCAGCTCCAAAGTTCAGAGTAAACAGTTTGTGAGGCCTTGGGTTTTTCTTTAAACCTTGGAACAGAGCCAGGATTTTTAGCTCTCGGTTTCAGTAGTTGCTAGCCTGTGGAAGCTGGATGTGAAAGCTGTTATTCCTCTGCTTACTGTTAAAAGCTGGGGCTCCCTTCCTACTGCCAGAAATGTATATGAGACTATTTATTTTGCTGAATTTGCCTTTACCAAGGATGTGTTCATGGAATGTTACAATATTGACACAGTTAATTAGTAGTAGTAGTAGGGTGTGTGTATTTTATATAATTATTTTAAGCATTTTGATAATGTTACAGTTAAACTAATTCTTTTATTTTAATTTTGTCTGTGTTTCAGATATAGTGTATGAATTAAGTATGTTTCATATTGGAAATTACTTCTGATGCACAAAGAATGGTTGGTCATTTCGATATTTTTGTGTCTTTCAGTTGCTGTGACTGGCTTGCTAACATCTGCAGGCGAAAGAAACGGCTTAAAGCCCGCACAGTGTGGCTGGGACATCCAGAGAAGTGTGAGGAAAAATATCCAAGGAATGCAATCAAGAACCAGAAGTACAATATTTTTACATTTGTACCTGGGGTAGGTAATTGAAAACTTGCATGTCTTGGAACAACCTGTTGTCGCATCAAAATACAGAGGTCATGCAGTGGAAGTGGTGCTTTCCCTTCAGTTATTTCCAGTGTTGGTATTCACTTTCAATGTGAAAGTACATCCTAATCAGATGTGCCTGGCAATAATCAAAAACAATGTCAACATGTATTCTCATCAGAATGAAAATCACAATATTGCCTGCATTGTGTCATCTACAAATATGGTGATGAAATGCTACTGTTACCAAATTTTGAAAAAAAAATTAAACTTTCATTCTTCAATAGTAAAGATAGGAAGGGTCTCTTGGAAAATATTTTCCATGTTGTTGAGAATGGCTGTGTGCTTCTGAGATTACTTTCCGTAAAAATTGCACTCTGCTTAAGATATGAAATGCACTGCCTTAGTGGTTACACAATCATGGCTTCTGGAAGAGAATTGGATAATTGAAGAAAAAAGAAATTGTAGGGCAGCAGGAAAAGCTGGATGAGTGTTGCTAGCCAGTTGCTCTTAAACTGGCATGACAGTTTTGAAACGAAGTCTCCTGTGTTGTTGTAAACTATTCTTAGCAAACACTCTTCCATGTGTTTTAAGATTTATAATTTTGCCATATCACTTCAGTATTGACATTGGCAAGGATCAGTTAGGGATCACATTTAGCCATAAACCCCATAACTACAAACTTTGTCTTATTTGACGTGGTGCAGGATGACTGTGATTAAACTTGACAGTAACCTCTGTCAACATATAGCGAAATAAATACAAATACTCATGGATACAATACAAACACTTTTGGATTTTAGCAACCGGTCGAAAATTGAAAACTGTGACAGTGAATTTGAAAAGAGTCTCTTAGTTGCTTACAAATAACAGCAATCCCGTTGTATGACTTGTCACTCCTGTCTACATAGAATTACATTAAGTATACAGAACAGAACCAGGCCATTTGGCTCAATTGGTCTACCTGCATTTATGCTCCACCTGAATTTCCTTGCAGTAATCACCTAACCTTTTCAACATGACTATATATTCCTTTTTGTGTGTGTTTAGCTGGCTTCCTTAAGCTTCAAGTGTACCCTGTGGTAAGGAATTAATGTTCTCCGTACTCTGGGTGAAGAGGCCTTTCCTGGATTTCCTTTTTGGATTTATTAGTGACTTGGTCTCCCCTACAAATTGAAAAATCTCATCATCTACTTCATCTAACCTTTTCATAATTTTAACAACATCTTAAGTCACGCTTGACCAAATCCGGAGCTTTGCTATTGGATGAAGTACAAGCACACAGTTGTCCGCGTGTAAAATTGAAAAATTAATAGCCTACTTCAATGGGCATCTTCAAGGAAACAAATATAGCTTTTTAATATTCCATAGAAATGCTGCAAGCATTAAAAAAAAAGCAAATATCTAAGCTTTTAAATTGATTTGAAATTTTGGGTTTAAGACATTTCATCTAAAGTAATAAGGAATGTGGCTGCTTGTGTTGTTATTTAAAACAAAGTTGATGTTTTCTGACTCTCACTTAATGAAAAACACGGATTCTTGTTGTTCAATGAATCAAAAAGACTCAGTGCAAATTCTGGAACATGCAGCAGCATGTGAGGCTTGTTACCTTCCATTATGATCGTGTTGGTATACTGTTGAGAAATTGTTTGGACATGAGCTCAAAAACATAATCATTTGCATTTTAGGAAATACTTCCATACAAGATAAAAGTGCTCTTCTGAGGTTCAGCAGTTAAGTAATATGCAATTTTTTTGTGGGCTCGTTCTGGAATAATAACTTTCAAATTCAGTGAAGTGAATAGATGTCCTGTGTTACATGTACAGGTGCCTCTTAAAATTGTTGTTTGAATTGATCCAATTTTGAAATGTCGTTGACCTGAAACATTGGTCAGAACCTACTGCAAAGATAATAGTGTATAAATGACACATGCTGTTATTAACGTGCATACCAGCCAGAAAACTCAGGGGATTAAGATTTATGCCATGAACTGTGAATTTGGTCAATTTGGTTTGCTTCATGTAATCAGCACACTGCCCTCATACGCTTTATTTTTCAGACCATGTGGGCTTTACATGTTCTTTTCTCATTAAAGTCATTGTAGAAAGTTAAGTTTGGTAATTAAGAGTACTTTTTAAATTGTGCGAAAATTGTTAATGCAACACAAAATCAGCCAAGTTCTGAGATTAAAAATGTAGAATATCATTTCTTCCAGAGCCAAGTTGCGGCTGAATATCTGTGTGCCCTTCTGTTTCAAACCAAATTCATATATCTGATATTTGAGACTTATAGGTATTTTGCTGCCCACCCTGTTCTTGCAACAAGTTGTAGTGCAAAGATGTCTCACCA
Source organism: Stegostoma tigrinum (assembly GCF_030684315.1). Lineage (NCBI taxonomy): Eukaryota > Metazoa > Chordata > Chondrichthyes > Orectolobiformes > Stegostomatidae > Stegostoma > Stegostoma tigrinum. The sequence continues at coordinate 43,082,046 of NC_081358.1, forward strand.
GTGCAAAGGTGCTGAAAAACATTAAGTTCTGCCCCATAAACTCTCTCGCTCACCTCCCACCCCTGATGTCCTTTGACCTGCTGGATATTTCCAGCATTTTCCATATTGTTCTAGATTTTCAGCAAGTGCAATATTTTATTTTTGTAAAGCATTTCCCTTTCCTCTTATTCTCCTTGTGATCTTCTAAGCACTTCCTTTATATTGTATGGCATTGCTTGCTCTGAAATATATTTTGTTTATGAAAACAGTTGTGGAATGAAATTACCAGTCTGATTGTAATGTTATTTTTCAGGTATTATATCAGCAATTCAAGTTTTTCTTGAATCTTTATTTCCTGGTGGTATCATGTTCGCAGTTTGTGCCATCATTGAAGATAGGCTATCTGTACACATACTGGGCTCCTCTGGTAAGTGATTTTTTTCACGTCCTAAACTTTCTACATGAAGAACGGTAATTGTCAAGCATTTCTGAAATTATAATTATTTAAGAATTAAAATTAGTCCTCAAATGCTGATTCATGAGGCTGTTAAGTTTATTGCACAAGTGTTTAACTTTTGCCTTCATCTATGTTAATACTGCTTTTAAGTGCAAGTTTTCCACAATTTAAAGCAGTCAGTCAATTATATGGGTGTGATTAGGGCTGCAGCCTGTTGTCGGATTGGGGGCTGTGATCTTTGTCATTTCCACATGGCTGCCTTGGGCCTCTAAAGGTAACATAACACAATGAATTTAATTTTTCAATCAACAAAGCTATTTGGTGCTTTTATGTAAATAGTTTGGATCATCTTTAAACAATTTGAGAAGTACCTTGAGTAGAATCAAAAGTTGTAAAGAGAGGATTTTGCTATAGTAAATGGCAGTTACTTTTTGCCATTATTTAGTTCTGGAATTTGGTTTTAAAATAGCAAGGCTGTTTTAATTGGGGTATCTATTGGAGAAGCTAAGAATATGTGCAAGTTTGTATTGGATACAGAATACATTCTATAAAGGGCACCTGTTTCTACAAGTCATAATTGGACATCCTTTGGTGAAACAGATGTTATGGTACAGAAGGTCAGTGAAATAAGTATGTCATTTGCACTGAAGATGAAATTTAGTTCAGATCTCATTCATTCAGGCTAATGTAGGCTCCCTTGAACTAGGATGTGTTCAAGAAAATCACATCTAGCAATGTTTCTAAGTAACAGTGGAATTTAAACATTGTACAATTGGGATGCTTAACATTTTTTCAAGAATGAAACTTTTGTAAATAGCTTTTTGTTCACTTGTTACACAATTTTAAATGCATGTTCGTTTGGCCATTCTTTTCATTAAGTTCTAGCTTGTATTGAATAATGTTTATTATTTCAAGTTGGGCAGGTGGTGTAGAAATTGAAATATTTAGCCCCTGGCGGAGAGTACTGGTGCTAACATCAATTGTAAATTAACTTTTGCCACTTTTTGTTCAATTGTCTAACAATGATGACTATCTGTGAGAAGAAAGCTCCACAAGTGAGAGTGACTGCGTTTGATATCAAGGCAGCATTCGATTGAAGTCAAGGATCCATTGCAAACTGGAGCCAATGGAAATTGGGGTGGGAGAGCTCTCTGCTCGTTAGAGTCGTGCACAGAAGAAAGGAAGTTGGTTGTGGTTATATGTCAATCATCTTAGCCACAGGTCATTTCTGTGGTGATCCACAAGTTGGTTTTCTATGCCCTACCATCTTTATCTGCTTTATCAATGAGCTCTCCATCATTTAGTCACGAGTTCATACAATTATCAGTACTGTTCAGCACCATTTGCAATTCCTCAGATGATAGGACATGGCCTGAAAAATGGCATGTAAAATTCACACCACAAGTGTCAGGCAGTGAACAGTTGCAACAAGAGAGAATCTAACCATTGTCCTTTACGTTCTATGGCAATACACCACTGACTCCCCCACTATCCGTACCCTGAAGAGATTGTTTCTGGTCAGTGGCAGATGTAGACCAGTCTTTTAAATACTGCTAGTACACGAAGTTGGAAATTTTATTGGGAGTGAAACACCCCTGGCTCCTTGAACCTGATTCACTGTCTAAATAGCACAGATCAGGAGTGTGATGGGATGGAATCTTATGCACTTGCTTGGTTGAGTGCAGCTCTGAAAACTCTCAAAACTTGATATCACCCATCACAAAACAGTTAGCTGATTGGCATTCAATATAATTCTTTTAATATTCACTCCTTCCACCAACAGCACACAATGGCAACTGTGTACTATTTCAACAGCTCACGAGGTAACACCTGATCATCAGGGCTTCAATCACACACCTTTCAAGTTCATGACTTTTACCACAAAGAATAATATCCGATTCTCGGAATAAAATCTGCATGTTCCCTTCTAAGACTCTCACCATTTTGACTTGGAACTGTTATTGGCTCAAATTCTGAAACTCCTTCCTTAACAGCCCTGTGGATGTACCTGTACATGTGGACTGCAGCAGGTCAAGAAGGCAGTTCATCACCACCTTCTTGAACAGCTAGTGATGGGAAATACATGCCGGCCCAGTCAGTGGTGCCACGTTTTCTGTGAATGAATTTTTAAAAACAGCTCACTGTGTTGTAGTGGAACCTGGAATTCCCCTCTTAATAGCTCAATGGATGAACATGAGCCACATGAAACTATGGAGGTTCAAGGAAGTGGATTGCACAACCTTAGGGACAGTTAAAGACAATGCAAGCCTTGCCAATGGTGCTCCTATCACACAAATTAATTTTAAAAATATTCTATTGTTATGGAAAAGCTTTGATAGTAATGTAATACATTTAAAATAGCAAAAGTTGTTCTTTAAAAAAATAAAATAAGTGCTTTTCACACTTCAGGTTTGTCCTATGTTTATTCAACATGTTTTTGAAAGTAGATGCAGTGTGAGTTTTCTGATAAGTGTAAAGTCTATGTTGTTGTGTTTTTCTGCTTTTTTAAAATTGTGGACTGAAATGAACTGTTTTAAGACCAGTGTTTTAAAGGAAGGCTATATGCTTTGAAAACAAGTAACCTGACGCATGGGGCAAGCATTATGTAAACAACTGTTTGAGCAAGCACTAGTTGAAATTTGGGTTCTGGATGAACTGGAGCAGGACGGTTATATATAGATGCAGCTGGGTAGCAACAAAAAGTTGACTAGTTGTGGACTAGTGATCAGTTATCAATGAGAAAAGCTTTTTGCCTGCCAGCAACAGCGTGATTGAATCTCATGATAACTGAACAGCTTGGAGCTGGGTACAAGATATAGAGAGAAGTGATTTGACCTCCTCCAGCTCAGGAGCTTTCTCTTCTCTGCAGTCCACCCTCTTTAAACCCAAAGAAAGCCTGAAGAAATCTTTTCTTCAGTTATAGTAAGGTGTGAACCATCTTTAAACTGATGAGTCAGAAACCTTTGAAAAGTAAACCAGCCCCCAAACATCTCCTGCAAGCCAGTGGAAGCATCTGGAGAAAGAAACCTGAAATGCAATGTTCTAACCGGCATAAGAATGACAACAAAGTGTGACACTAGATGAGCACAGCAGGCCAAGCTATGCCTGCCTCTCTTGTAGGTTAAGTGGAACAATCCCTCTTCCGCACCTACACTGGCCCTAAACCTCTTCTCTTCCTTCATTACATTGACTGTATCGGTGCCGCCTTGTGCTCCCAAGGAGCTCGAACAGTTCATCTACTTCACCAACACCACCTACCCCCAACCTTAAGTTCACCTGGACTATCTCTAATGCCTCCCTCACCTTCCTGGACCTCTCTGTCTCCATCTCGGGCAGCCACCTCGAAACCGATATCCATTTCAAGCAACTCATCCCTCACACCCTGACCCCGCAATAACAACCAAAAGAGAATCCCCCTCATCCTCACCATAGCACCCCACCAACCTCTGGATCCAACGTATCATCCTCCGACACTGCCGCCATCTGCAATCCAACCCCAACGCCAAAGACATTTTTCCAGCCCCACCCTTGTCTGCTTTCCGGAGGGACCACTCTCCCCGTGAGTCCCTTGCCCGCCCCACACTCCCTCCAACCCTACCACACCCAGCACTTTTCCCTGCAACCGCAGGAAGTGCTACACCTGCCCCGACACCACCTCCCTTCCCCCATCCCAGGCCTCAAGAAGACTTCCCATGTCAAGCAGAGGTTCACTTGCACAGCTGCTAATATGGTATACTGCATTTGCTGTACCCGTTGTGGCCTCCTCCACATCGGGGAAACCGAGTGGAGGCTTGGGGACCATGTTGCAGAACACCTACGCTCGGTTCACAACAAACAACTGCGCCTCTCAGTCGTGAACCATTTCAAATCCCCCTCCCATTCCTCAGATGACATGTCCATCCTGTGCCTCGTCAGTGCCACAACGATGCCACCCAAGGGTTGCAGGAACAGCAACTCATATTCCACTTGGGAACCCTGCAGCCCAGTGGTATCAATGTGGATTTCACAAGCTTCAAAATCTCCCCTCCCCCACCGCATCCCAAAACCAGCCCAGCTCTTCCCAACCTCCCTAACCTGTTCTTTGTCCCACCTATCACCTCCTCCCACCTCAAGCCGCACCCCCATTTCCTACCTACTAATCTCATCCCACCCCCTTGACCTGTCCATCCTCCTTGGACTGACCTATCCCCTCCCTATTTCCTCACCTTTACTGGCTCCATCCCCACCTCATTAACTTGTCTGTCTCCTCTCCACCTATCTTCTCCTCTATCCGTCTTTGATGCGCCTCCCCCTCTCTCCCTATTTATTTCTGAACCCTCTTCCCCTCCCCATTTCTGATGAAGGGCCTAGGCCCGAAACATCAGCTTTCCTGCTCCTAAGTTGCTGCTTGGCCTGCTGTGTTCATCTGGATCCACACCTTGTTATCTCGGATTCTCCAGCATCTGCTGTTCCTGTTATCCCTGATAAGTATGATAACGTTATCTTAGTAACTTGTGAATAGGAACCACTGAGCTGCCCTCTGAGCTTCCCTGCCCTGAACCTGACCTGTCTCAGCATGAGTATGTACAAGGGACAGCTTTTGAGGCAATGAGAGTTTTAAATCAGAATTTCTTAGTCACAATTTGTAACTGTTTGCCTCTAGCTGTGGCCTAATTACTTTGTTTGATTAGTACTGTTTGCTAAGTACAAAAAGTGGCCTGTGCTTTCTATCAACTTCTGGGAAATCCAGTAAGCCTGTGTACTTTGGGGAAAAAAAAATTTAAGATTTTCAGCATTGTGCTCCTGCTCCATGCCCTGCTGCAAACCTCCCAGTTTGTCTGTCTCCTGCCTGGATATTGGTACTAGTCCATTGCAGGTGGTGAAGGAACCAACAAGGCACTAAAGCATACTTCACTTAATTTTCAACTGTCTGCTTGCTGCAAATGATTCTGTCCATGACAGTATTGATAGGAGTGACATCATACTGTCCTTATGTAGACAATGTTCCATCATTACATTGAGAATGCCCTCCATTGGGTTGTGTGACACCCCCATGCTAGATGGAGTAGATTTTGAACAGACTTAACTACTCAAAAATTGGCATTTATGGAGCAAACTCATGGCTTGGCATATCCTCACTCAACAATTACTGTCAAGCCAGGGAAGAGCCCTGCTCAATGAAAAGTTAGAAGGAAATACCATTAGCAGCACAGTATACATAAAAATGAGATGTTAACCTGGTGAATGTACCAGATAATATAAGCTGCATGTATGGAACTAAATTATTCTAAAATCCATGGATCATATCCAAGCTCTTCAATTCTGTCACATGTCATCATTAATCATGGAGTCACAGCGATATACCCTGAGAGAAACAGACCCTTCAGTCCAACTTGTCCATAATGATCAGATATCCTATATAAATCTAGCCTCATTTGCCTCTTAAACCCTTCCCATTCATATACCCATCCAGATGCCTCTTAAATATTGAAATTGTACCAGCCCCCATCACTTCCTCTGGCAGCTCATTCCATACATGCACCACCATCTGTGTGAATAAGTTGCCACTTGGTTCCCTTTTGGGTCTTTCCCTCTCCTCTTAAACCTATGCCATCTAGTTTTGGACTGCCCCACTCCAGAGAATCGACCTTCCCTGTTTACCCTGTCCGTACCCCTCATGATTTTATAAGCCTCTGATGCTCCAGGGAACATAGGCCCAACCTATTCAGCTTCTCTCGTAGCTCAAACTCTCCAACCCCACAACACCCTTAAATCTTTTCTAAATCCTTTCAACTTTCACAACATCCTTCCTATAGGAGGGAGACCAGAATTGTGCACACTATTGCAAAAATGGCCTTACCAATGTCCTGTACAGCTGCAATGTGACCTCCCAACTCCTGTACTCAATTCACTAATCAACAAAGGCAAGCGTACAATGCGTTTTCACTATCCTGTGTACCTGTGACTCCACTTTCAAGGAATTATGAACCTACACTCCAAGGCCACTGATCAGCGACACTCCCCAGGGCCTTACCATTAAGTGTACAAGCCCTGCCCTGATTTGTCTTTCCAAAATGCAGCACCTCACGTTTACCTAAATTCAACTCCATCTGCCACTCCTCCACCCATTGACCCATGTGATCACAGTCCTGTTGCACTCTGACGTAACCTTAACTGACCACTACACTTCCAATTTTGGTGTCATCTGCAAACTGACTTACCATACCTCCTATCATTACATCCAAATCATTTATTTATGTAAAGAAAACAGTGGACCCAGCACTGATCCTTATAGCACACCACTGGTCACAGACCTCTAGTGTGAAAAGCAACCCTCCACCATAAAGCTGTATCTGTCAACTTCAACTTCAAAACTCTAATTGAAAGCAATACCAAAACCCTGGGTCTGTGAGAGTCCGAGTCCACCACTCGTGCTTCTTTCGTCTGATCTGAAAAAAACGCCGAGGGAGTTCTGAGTTACTTATTACAACTTCTGAAGCAGCCAAGTCGACAGCATGGTGTCAACAGCCTTGTTCAAGAGAAACAGGACCAAACATCTCTTAAAAGGCACAGTGTCGTCACATAGTCTTCATCAAGAGAATCTAGCCGTTGCATTTTGACATTGAATGCCAGTGCTGTTTTTGAAATCTCACTATCAACATTGTGAGCTTCCCCATTCAACTGAATTAACTGTATAAATACTGTGTCTACAAGAGCAGGTCAGGCACTAGAAATCCTGCAGCAAATAACTCACTTCCTGACTTCCAAAATTTTCCCACCATCTACAAGGCAACAGTCTTGAGTGTAATAGGATATTCCCCACTTGCCAGAATGAATGGAGCTCCAAAATGCTTGGCACCATCCAGGACAATAAATTACCATCTCCAGCAAGAGTGGGGAATGATAACAAACGTTGGGGATAGCACAAAGACTGGCAGGGTAGTTAATAGTTAGGAAGACTGTCTTAGGTTACTGGAAAATACAGATAGGTTGGTCAGACAGTTAGATCAGTGACAGATGGAATTTAACACTACAAAGTAGGAGCAAGAAGTAACAAGACAAGGGAGTATTCGGTGAACGATAGGCCGGTAGGAAGGTCAGGAACAGAGGGATCTTGGGGTGCTTGTCTGCAGATGCTAGAAGGTGGTAGGACAGCTTAAATGTTACTTCAGCATGCAGAACACTTGTTTTTATAAGTTGTGGCAATATGAGTTGAGAGGTGATGTTGGAGCTGTACAAAGGTTTGGTTAGGCCGTATCTGGAGTAATGTGTACAATTGACATTCTCGCAGAACCAGATGAATGCGGTTACACTGTAGGGAGTGCAGAGGACATTCACCAGGATGTTGCCTGGCTTGGAGCATATTATCTCTGAAGAGGGCTGGATAGCTTGGATCATTTAATTCAGAGCAAGAAGCCTCAGGAGAAACCTGTATGAAGTGTTTAAGAGGGACATGGATAGAATGGATAATTGCAGCTGTTACCCTTGGTTGAAGAGTCAAAGTAAGGGAGTGTTATTTTAAGTAGAAGGTCATGAGGTTAAAAGGGGATTTGAAGGAAATAAAATTTTCACTGAGAGGGTGGTGGGAATCTGGAATGTACTTCTTGAAGGAAAGTAGAAACAGCAAACCTCAACCATTTAAAAAATGCATGGATGAGTGCTTCAAATATAATTTTCACATTATGGCATAGTGTGCTATGCTGAATGTGACATTAATGTAGATAGGTGGGTGCAAACTTGATGGCCTGCTTCTGCAATGTATGGCTCTACAAGTCTATGTGACGAAGAAGCCTGCTTGATTGAACCACATTAACAAATGTTCACTTGCTCCACCATTGTTGCAGAATGATAGGTGTGCAGTAACAACAGATACACTGCAGAGGTTCACCAAGGTTCCTTAGACAGCAGCATACTGTCTAGAAGGACAAGGGCAGCAGACACATGGAAACATTATCACCTGCGAGTTCCTCTCCAGGTTGCTCCTCATCTTCACTTGGAAATGTATTGCTGTTTCTTTGATGTTACTGGATGAAAATCGTGGAACTCCCTTTCTAGCAGTGCTCTGTGTGACTGCATCAAATGTACCACAGGAGTTCAAGACAGCAACTCACCAGCACTGTCTCGAATGAAAGTAGAGGTGGACAATAAATGCTGACTCTAGCAACATTAAAAAAGTTGATTTAAAGTCTGTTCCTGATAAATATTCAAGATATTAATAACATCATTTATTTTACTCTAATTATTATATTTCTGTTTTCCAGGGTTTTGTTATGGCAGTGACAATAGTGCGGGAAGCATTAGATGAGTTCCGTCGCTATCAGCGAGATGAGGAGATGAATTCACAGCTGTATAGCAAGCTGACCATACGAGGTTAGAATAGCTTGCTCGATAATTCACCAGTAGTACACAGTTGATGGGCATTGTTGGTAGTTCCAGTTTCTGAAAATAAAGTTACCGATGACTCCAGGTGCTAAATATTGGTCAATTATATTTTTAATGTGCAAGCTTTAAAGATCATTCTTCCTGAAATTAATTGCCACATGCAGGGACTGAGTAACAGTTATTGTGGCAGATAGCTCTCAGATTTCATGTTATTGAGCAATTATTAAAATGAAACCCACAATTTTGCAGGTGACTGCCTCCTGGAGCAGTCATCCTTCTTGATGTTTCTCAATGTCTGAAATTCAAACTTTGGCTCAGCAACTGGGTGGAAATATTTGAGCCGCAAGATTGTCCAGGTCTGCCATGTCTAAACACAATTCCGCATGTTGTAACCAAGGGACTTCATCTACTCAGTCATGCCTAATTTATGTAAATAGTCAACTTGCTATCAGTTAACACTGGGGCACTAAAGCAGTAGCAAATCTCCCAGCTTGGGCACAAAAGAATGTTTGGTGATTGCAGGTGGCTTAAAAGGTTTACCGCTCTGCAACTTGGCACTCGTACCTTGTGGCATATAGGCATTTGTCATCTGCAATTCCTTTATAAAGACCATCCAAAAGTGGTATTTAGGCAACTTACATACTTCTCTCCCCTTCACCTGGTCCATTTATGACTCTTGCCTTGCCTTCCTTGACTCTACTGTTTTGATTTCTGAGGAGGGGCTACACATTAATATCACGACAAGCCTATTAACTCCCATAGTTACCTTGACCACAGTTCCTCTCATCCTGTATCCTGCAAAGATTCCATTCCATTCTCCCAGTTTTTCTGTCACATCTGCCCTGGTACTGCTACCTTCGATCAGGCTGCCTCCAACGTGACCTCCTTTTTCCTCAACCAAGGGTATACACTTGCACTCACAGGCACCCAAGGCAATGCAGACGTGCATATGTGCACATGGATATACAGGTGCGCATTCATGCAAACTGTGTGGTTGACAGGGCCCCCAGCCATGTCTGACCTACACTTCTACCCTCACCCCTTCTTCTCCTCTCCAGAGCAATGATTGGGGTTCACTTGCCTTCATCTTCACATACTAGTTTCTGCATTCAAAGTATTATACTGTGCTATGTCATCCCTTCCAGCAATAACAACCCCCTTTCCTCTCTACTGTCTGCATTTCACACATTGTTCCTTCCATAACACCCTGGTCCATTCTTGCATCACTTCTAAAGCTTACTTATTCCCCCTTGGCACTTTTCCATTCAATTGTGGAAGATATAACTTTTGCTATTCACCACCTCCCTCTTCATCGTTCGAGGCCTTGAACATCCTCCCAGGTGAAGCAATGTTTCGCTTGTACTTTTAATCTAGTTTATTGCATTTTCTGCTAACGATGTGGTCTCCTTTTACGTTGGTGAAAACAAATGCAGACTAGGTGATTGCTTTACAGAGCACCTCTATTCTGTCTGTAGGTGCTACCCTGTCCTCCCTGTTGCTTGCCAGTTCAATAAACCACCTTGCTCTTTTGCTACGTTTTTGTCCTAGGCCTGTTGCAGTATTTCAGTGAAGCACAATGCAAGATCAAGGCATAACACTTCAAACTTCTACTAAGGCACTTTATGACCAAGCCCAGTCCTTTACATTTCATGTCTTAATTTACACCCTTTTAGCATCTCCCTCTTTTTTTAAAATAAAACAAAGAAGTGCCAATGCTGGAGATCTGAAACAAAAACAACTTACTGGCAAAAATCAGCCCGTCTGACAGCGTCTGGGAGAAAGCAGCGTTAATGTTTCAAGTCAGGCGACCGATCATCAGAACCGATAGCTAGGAAAAGTGGTATGAATGCTGAAGATGAAGTCGGGATGAGGTGGAGGTGGAGCCCAAAGAGATGAAAGAGGTAGGCAGGTAAGCGAATTATTGAGAGTAGGCCAGGTAAGAAGAGAAGCTGAATAGGTGATTGAGCTGAAATTAGGAGTGAATGAGTAGGCTGTGCTGAAAAAAGGTCAGGTGATAATAGACTGAGAGGGGGTGACAATGGGTTGGCTGTGCTGAAAGCAACCCATGCCATGACAGGACATGGGGGTCGATTTAAAAAGAAATGGAAGGATGCGTTCAGGCTCTAACCTTATTGAACTTGATGTTTCCTTTTTCAACTATTAACAACCCCTTTTGTCTTTTGCACTCAGCCTCTATACCATCTGCCCTCTTGGTCCTCCTCTGCCTCTGTCAAAAGTACTTTATAAAATCCTATTTTCCAGCACCCTTCATTTCTGAAGAAGAGTCATATCAGACTGGAAACGTTAAAATGTTTCTGTTCACAGATGGTGCCAGACCTGCTGAATTTCTGTTTGCTTAAGCTATATTAAATGAAGAGGTGGAAGTTTGTTAAATGTGTGTTTGTAATTTTTCAATGGCTTGTGTAGCAATCATTTCCATGAAAAGTTTGAACCTGGTGAGTGATGTACCATGATTCCAAAGGCAGATGGAGGATCTATTTAGTGTAAAGGTTTTCTTTGTACGGTGGTCTGGACACCACAAGTGTCTGGTGCTGTTGAAGTCAAAGGAATCAATAGTGTGCCTATTTGCAAGTTATACCCCTTTTAACATTGAATTGTGCTAAAGTTGCTTTGTAACCTCAACTGCTGACTGCTGTAACATAGTTTTTAAATGCTGGGCTTTTTGCCCATGAAAGTCGAGTTTCATTATCTGAAAATCAGAAGGAGAAAGATTATTTTATTGACAAATGCTGAATGAAAAAATGCAGGAGTAAGTTGTAAACCTTTTTTTTGAAAAGGTGGAATGCAGTTAGTAGTAGAAAATAACTGAATGAAATTGCAATAAAAGAGCACTCGTGTTTTTATGTTACTTAACACATTTGTGTTAACTTTGAAATCAATGTAATGCAACTACTATGAATGTCTGATTTAAGTTTCCTGTGCCAAATTAGTTGTAATGTCATGGTGTATGATCTGTAGAACTAAAAGTGGTTCAGGGAACAGGAACTTTGGACTTTTCTGCAATCTAAGGGTAAAAAGTTGAATGCATTTAAAACAGTATTGAATTTATTCTTAGCTAGTCATTCACAGTTTAAATATTTTGTGTGAAATTTAAATTGCAGAGGAGTAGCATGAAATCTCTAACAAGGAATGGAAAGTAATAGTTTCACTGGGAATTACTTCCTGACTTTCATAAGTAGGTATTAAATGGTTATATCTGATATGACCTAAGGAGCAAGAGTTTTATCCGTGCAATTTCCCATTAGTTTTTGGTGGCCTTGAGCCTGGTATTGTAATTGAAGTTAGACCTACAGGATTAGATACAAGGTCTTGTAAATTGGGAAAAAAAACTTCAGAGAGGTATTTTATAAAAATGGTGACACATTCAAGCACTGAATTTCCATTCTTGGTTGTAAATGGTTCACCTGAGATTTCACATAGCTAAAGTGAGATTTTACTAAACGAATAAATTCTAATGGCTAGTAGAAAATGCATAGGAATTTGATATGCTTATCAAGCTCCAGCCATGCTGTTTGTGTTATGAGTGTGTGCAGATAATACTAACAATGGTTTCACAATTTGGTGCACATTTCACCATGTACTTTGGTTACATTATTCATTCTGGAATACATTTGAAAAGGAACTATAATACCCATCAGCTCATGAACTTGAGGCATGATGTTGATAGTGTCCTTGTGTGACCCCTGCACCTATTCTGCACCCAAACCCCCCACCTCTCCGCCTTCACCACAGTTTTGACAAAGTTCAGACAGGAATCTTTGGGAGTAGAATTATGCACTTTGTGACTGCTTTAATTACATGAAGTGTAGTTTTCTGTATCTTCAACAAATGTGACTGATTAACAATTCCTTTTCCTTTTTTTAAGGTAAAATGCAGGTGAAGAGCTCTGACATCCAAGTGGGCGATCTTATTATAGTCGAGAAGGTTTGTGTTTGCTGTACTTACTGCTTTCACATAAAAAAGGGATTGCTGCTGTTCCCCTGAAACCACTGAGTACTTCTCACACCTGACTGCAAAATAGCTAGAAATATCACACTTTGACGAATGAATTTGCAAAGTATCACACTTAATTGGGAAAGTGCCTAAATTGATTTTAAAAGAAATAGAAATTGACTTATTTATGTTGTGGACTTTTTATGTATAACAGCATTAATATAATATAATTACATCAAAAAGATAATTACATCTGTATTGGACCTGGTGTGGAGAATTCAAAGTATTGATACCGATGGATGGAGAAAGGAAGCCACGATATTCATTATTATTTCATGTCTTATGTTTTACCCATCCACTGTTTGAATTTGTTGGCATCTCTTGTGACTAGGTGATATTTATGCTGCAATTAGTGTATATGCTGCATAAAATAATTTACTGTATAAGATGTGTTTTGCTAATCAAAGTGGAAATTCGTTCGATAAGGTTCCCCACAATAGGCTATTGTACAAAATGTGGAGGAATGGAATTGTGGGAGATATAGCAGTTTGGATCGGAAATTGGCTTGCTGAAAGAAGACAGAGGGTGGTAGTTGATGGGAAATGTTCATCCTGGAGACCAGTTGCTAGTGGTGTACCGCAAGGGTCAGTGTTGGGTCCACTGCTGTTTGTCATTTTTATAAATGACCTGGATGAGGGCGTAGAAGGATGGGTTAGTAAATTTGCAGACGACACTAAGGTCGGTGGAGTTGTGGGTAGTGACGAAGGATGCTGTAGGTTGCAGAGAGACATAGATAAGCTGCAGAGCTGGGCTGAGAGGTGGCAAATGGAGTTTAATGCAGACAAGTGTGAGGTGATGCACTTTGGTAGGAGTAACCAGAAGGCAAAGTACTGGGCTAATGGTAAGATTCTTAGCAGTGTAGATGAGCAGAGAGATCTCGGTGTCCATGTACACAGATCCTTGAAAGTTGCCACCCAGGTTGACAGGGCTGTTAAGAAGGCATACAGTGTTTTAGCTTTTATTAATAGAGGGATTGAGTTCCGGAACCAAGAGGTTATGGTGAAGCTGTACAAAAGTCTGGTGCGGCCGCACTTGGAGTATTGTGTACAGTTCTGGTCACCGCATTATAAGAAGGATGTGAAAGCTTTGGAAAGAGTGCAGAGGAGATTTACTAGGATGTTGCCTGGTATGGAGGAAAGGTCTTACGAGGAAAGGCTGAGGGACTTGAGGCTGTTTTCATTCGAAAGAAGAAGGTTGAGAGGTGACTTAATTGAAACATATAAAATAATCAGAGGATTAGATAGGGTGGATAGGGAGATCCTTTTTCCTAGGATGGTGACGGCGAGCATGAGGGGGCATATCTTTAAATTGAGGGGTGAAAGATATAGGACAGATGTCAGAGGTAGTTTCTTTTCTCAGAGAGTAGTAAGGGAATGGAACGCTTTGCCTTCAACGGTAGTAGATTCGCCAACTTTAGGTACATTTAAGTCGTCATTGGATACGCATATGGACGTACATGGAATAGTGTAGGTTAGATGGGCTCGAGATCTGTATGACAGATCGGCACAACATCGAGGGCCGAAGTGCCTGTACTGTGCTGTAATGTTCTATGTTCTATGAAATCTAATTGTAATTAATTAATCAATATACGAGAGATAGTAGTATTAAGGATCAAGAAAATCTGAGACAATGAGTAAGTGAACAAATAAGTTAGTATGGCTATTTAAAAATGTAGAATGAGAATAAATCGAGAAAATATGAAAACTTTAAAATAGTTTGTGTCCAGTAGAAAGAATGATATCAAGCACTTTGTTGCAACATTGCTGTAAAATAGTAAGACATGAATTTTTCCCCTGAGTATTGAATTCTTTCTCTCTACTGGTTTCTGTCAAAAATGTTGATGTCTCTGACCACTTTCATCATGATGTTTTGCAAAAGCTTTTTTCACCAGTGCCTTCTAAATGATAACATTCTTTGCAAATACTCTGTTTTTTGCTTTCCTTTTCTATAACACACTGTGCATTATAGTTGCAATCACGATGTAGTCTGTCACTCCAATACGAGCATCAACAAAACAATGGTTAGCATATGTACTGTGCCTTTAAATGTTGAAAAACTGACCAAGGAATTTAATGTAAGCTTAATCAGACAAAAACACCAAACTAAAGTGCGTTTTCAGATGGATGCCTAAAAACATTGTCAAAAAGGTAGATTTTAAAGAAACTCTGAAAACGGTGCAGAGGTTTATGATGGCACTTTCAGATTTTAAGGCCTAAGAAGGCTGTCCCAGGCAAAAAAACACAATTTGTAGTCATAGTCAGTCAGTGAGTGTGGCATCTTATAACTTCCAGCTTTCAGAATAAACCACCCTGATTCTAGGTTAAAACTTTGAGACAGATTCAGAACAAAGCCTTGTACCGACAATTCAGTGTCTGACCTTTTGTACATTCCTATGGCTCTGCCTGTTTATCATGACAGTACAGCACTGACATTGACTTTATAACCCCCTTTGCACACTGTCTAAGATAACAAAGTGTGGGGCTGGATGAACACAGCAGGCCAAGCAGCATCTTAGGAGCTTTTTTTCGGATAAAGGGTCTATCCCCGAAACATCAGCTTTTGCACTCTGAAGATGCTGCTTGGCCTGCTGTGTTCATCCAGCCCCACACTTTGTTGTCTTGGATTCTCCAGCATCTGCAGTCCCCATTATCTCTTGCACACTGTCTAGCACTCTTGGTCACCTGCAAGACTTACCTGACACTCCACTCTCACCAGTTGTATGATCTTTTGATCTCTCCGTCTACAAACTGTGTGTTTGTGTGTCCTCCTTTCTCTCTGCATGTGACAAAAGGGCTGTACTCTCGAAGCTTGTCTGCTTACAAATAAACTGATTGGATTATAACTTGGTGTCATATGACTTCTGACTTTGTCCACCCCTGTCCAACACTGACACCTCCACATCATTGCTAATTGGAAGTTTTGAAAATTTTCAAAGGAAGTTTCAATGAATCAGTGCTTTTAAAACATGTTTACCTGTTTACTCTACACAATATTCAGTGTTTAAAAATTGCATTCATATCTTAGGAAATGGATGATCATCTTCTTCCAAAGTAGAAACCTAGCGGTAACCTAACAACTATGTTTCAAGCTGGTACAAAGTGATATATGATCCTCTTTGAGTCAAGAGTTACGTGGGACAGATGATCAGTTCTCAAAAGATTGAGACTGGACAAGTTTAGTTGTTGGGAATGTGTAGGATGGATGGATAATTTGAGAGAAGATTGATAATTTGAGAGAAGAAAGCAGCTTAATGAAAGCCTCTCCAGATGAGATCTAATGTAGCGCTAACAAAGTGTAGAGCTGGATGAACACAGCAGGCCGAGCGGCATCTTAGGAACAGAAAAGCTGATGTTTCAGGTCTGGACTCTTCATCAGAAATGGGGGAGGGGGCGAGGGTTCTGAAATAAATTGGGAGAGAGGGGGAGGCGGATCGAAGATGTATAGAGCATAAGATAGGTGGAGAGGAGATGAGAATGCCCTCGACCATGTTTCCCGCAACACATCCCTCACACCCCGACCCTGCAATAACAACCAAAAGAGATTGCCCATCATCCTCACGTACCACCCCACCAACCTCCGGATCCAACGCATTATCCTCCGACACTTCCGCTATCTGCAATCCGACCCCACCACCAAAGACATTTGTCTGCTTTCCGAAGGAACCACTCTCTCCGTGACTCCCTTGTCTGCCCCGCACTCCCCTCCAACCCCAACATATCCGGCACTTTCCCCTGCAACTGCAGGAAGTGCTACACCTGCCCCCTGCACATCCTTCCTTAACCCCATCCCAGGCCCCACGAAGACATTCCACATCAAGCAGAGGTTCACTTGTACATCTGCCGATGTGGTATACTGCATCCGCTGTACCCATTGTGGCCTCCTCTACATCGGGGAAACCAAGCAGAGGCTTGGGGACTGCTTTGCAGAACAGCTACGCATGTTTTGCAATAAACAACTGCACCTCCCAGTCGCCTCCCTAACCTGTTCTTTCTCTCATCTATCCCCTCCTCCCACCTCAAGCCGCGCCCCCATTTCCTACCTACGAACCCCATCGTGCCCCCTTGACCTGTCTATCCTCCCCAGACTGACCTATCCCCTCCCTACCTTTCCACCTACCCTCACCTCTACTGGTTCCATCCCTGCCTCTTTAACTTGTCTGACTCCTCTCCATCTGTCTTCTCCTGTATCCATCTTCGATCCGCCTCCCCCCCCCTCGCTATTTATTTCAGAACCCTCTTCCCCCTCCCCCATTTCTGATGAAAGGTCTGGATCGAAACATCAGCTTTTGTGCTCCTAAGATGCTGCTTGGCCTGCTGTGTTCATCCAGCTCTACACTTTGTTATCTCGGATTGTCCAGCATCAGTAGTTCCTATTATCCCTGATGTAATACGGTTGAGTTTTACACATGTGCATGAGTACCAAACCTGAAAATGACCGTGAACAGTATCAGTTTTCCTACAAATGATTTTTGGCCTTCATCCCTGATTTTTTTTTTTTAATCAGGCCCACGGTGATTCCCCCACAGTTGTTTTGGGAAATACTACTAAATTGAGCAAGCTAATATGCAAAACACTTTTGTATTTCAGTGGTTTGAAACCCCTTGGAACCATGACTTTTTGGGAGGTGTGAATAAGGTGTAATTGCTAGAAAGTTCTTTTTTAGTCACCTCTTCTCATTTGGCATCACAAATCGTCTGGAACGTGTGGCTGAGCCAACTAGGGAATAAAGCTCATTTAATGGATTTTTGAAATTTTTGTGTCATATCCTTCTCATATATGAATAAAATGACTGACCTTGACATTCAAAGAAACTGTAATCAACCAGGCACTAGGATCATTGTAGATAACAAGGTGCAGAGCTGGAAGAACACAGCAGGCCAAACAGCATCAGAGGAGCAGGAAGGCTGACATTTCACGCCTAGGCCTATGCCTGAAACATCAGCCTTGCTGCTCCTTTGATGCTGCTTGGCCTGCTGTGTTCTTCCAGCTCTACATCTTGTTATCTCAGATTCTCCAGCATCTGCAGTTCCTACTGTCTGTGAAACAGCTAGTTTTATTGTAGTCAGTTTCTTGTTGTACTCTTTTTTTTTGATACACAAAACGTTAAAACATAACTGGTCCCTGTATTTCTATGATAATGAGCTCAAACTGAAGAACCTCCCTAACCTGTAGAATTGATATCTATTGCCTATCTTTTCGGCTGGGTAGGGAGCGCAAGGTGCGGAGGATGTGCACGGAACCTGTTCAGGTGAACAAGAGTCTGAAACCAGTGTAAAAGATTGATGGGAAGCAGCAATGTATAACTCACTACTGAAAATGACTTCATTTTTAGTGTTGTTTCCAATGATTTGGCTAGATTGCACATACATTTGCTGGTGTAAATAAAATCAAACTTTGTTGCCTGCTCTTCATCCTATTATGTCCATCAGACTGTTCACTGCATTAATTGTTTCCCTAATAATAACCGTAACTGCACTTTTAATATTTATTTGACTGTAAAATGCCTCAGGATGTTCTGAGAACAAGCAAAAGCAGTTTCTTCACTCGCTTGCTTTTCCTTTTCCTCCTCAATTTTCAGCAATGGAGAAGTCACTAAAATCGTCTGTTTAATAACTGTATCATATATAATATTTAATTCTGTGGTGCGTAAGATGCATTGTATATGCTGTATGTAGTCCTTTTTAAATTTCAACTAAAGAACCTTCTAATGGTATTGCTATTTATAGCACTCACCTCCATTATAATTATAATTATCTGCTTTAATCTTCAAATAAGTTAGCCAGCTTGCAATCTATGAATCTCATTATCCTGAAACGGAGTAATTCTTTTGCCGACCGAAAAACAAGAATTTCTGGAGTCATCAATATGACACCTTAGTATCATTGAGTGGCTGCCAGATCTAATGAACTGGATGAATACCTATCTGTGTTTATGACTTGCTCTTTGTTGCAATTGTACACGCTTTGGTCTTGCAGCTGCTGGGAATTGGATTGCTCAGACCTTTTTCGTAAAGACCCTTGCAGCAAATAGTCAAATCTGTCATTCATATAATCAGCCTGAACTAGACTTAAGCCTAGGCACCAGAAAGAGACAATGTGCTGGTCCTCTGCATTATCCTAATTTTTAGTGCTTTGATTTCTAGGAACTTGGCTGAAGAATAAATCTGTCGTCCATGGGCAGAAGCAGTAAAAGTAATCGATAAATTACCAATTAGCACTTGGTGACTAGGTGACTAGGTGATGCCAAGTGATTGGTATATCTTTTCCTGCAAGAATGACTGTCTAAAGTAATAGTGAATAGTTCATGTCAGTTTTTGAAGACTGGCATAGAGCAGTGTTGACTCAACTAGAAGCCACAATCCCTTGTTCCATACTGTTCAGTATGTAGCACCTGAACACACCCAGCGAATCAAGAGGGCTTACAGTCTCCTTTTGAGGCAAAAGTTGAAGTTCAAGAAATATTTTAATGTTCTGAGAATAAATTTATGATTTGAAAACCTAACTGCCATGTTTTATATCAGGCATCGAATTGATTCAGAAAGCATAAAATTTCTCTTTTTCTTAGGCATTGTAGTTGGAGGAATAAGGACATCATCTTGAATAATGAAAGCTTGAGTGTGGTAGGGTTGCAATGTGGGCCATCAACCTTATTACAAAATGAAAATGAAGCTAGAGCTCATTTGTAGAGGAGTGAAATATAAAAGCAGAGATCAGGAAGTCTGCAGCAAGCTGTTTGGGAAATGCATTGAATGTAGTGTTTAATTTTGAACTTATTAAAAGAATAAATAAGCACTGACAAGAGTTTAAATATCATTCTAATATTTTGCACACTGAGGGTGCAATGATTTAGGGTGAAGTAAGCTAGGGTTTTTCATGTATAAGAGAAGACTAATAACGATATTTTAGAAATACAAAAGAATTTCGTAGGATAAAGTAAATGTGGGTATTCCAGAACCAGAACCCACAAGTATAAAATGCTCAGTAATAAATCCAATGAGCAATTCAGAAGAAACTACTCAGTGAGGAGAATATGGAATTTGCTGAACTACAGAACAGTTTAGGCAAGAACAGAGAAAAAAAGTTATTGAAGGAAGCAAAGAGGGAGTAGAAGATGAAGTGAGGGTTCAAGGAGGCTTGTGTATATGTGGTGGACCAGTTGCCCTCTTCATATGTTGTAAATTCTATATCAGAGATTACAGTAACTCATTTGACAAGGTGCCACACCAAAGGCTGCTACAAAAGATAAAGTTGCATGGTATTACTGGTAATGTATTGGCATGGATAGAGGGTTGGTTGTCCAGTAGAAAGCAAAGTATAGTGGGAAATGGGTGTTTTTCTGGTTGGTGGTCAGTGACTAGTGGTGTGCCTCAGGGATCAGTGTTGGGACCGCAATTGTTTACAATTATATAGATGATTTGGAGTTGGGGACTAAGAGTGGTGTGTCAAAATTTGCAGATGACACTAAGATGAGTGGTAGAGCAAAGTGTGCAGAAGAAACTGAAAGTCTGCAGAGGGATATAGATAGTCTGAGTGGGCAAAGCTCTGGCAGATGGAGTACCATATTGATAAGTGTGAGATCATCCATTTTGGTAGGAATAACAGGAAAATGGACTGTTTTAAATGGTAAAAAATCACAACACGTTGCTGTGCAGAGGGACTTGGGTGTCCTTTTGCATGAATCGCTAAAAATAGGATTGCAGGTGCAGCAGGTAATTAAAAAAGCAAATGGAGTTTTGTCCGCCATTGCTTGAGGGATGGAGTTTAAAAACAGGGAGGCTATGCTGCAGCTGTATAGGGTCCTGGTGAGGCTACACCTGGAGTGGTGTGTGCAGTTTTGGCCTCCTTACTTGAGAAGAGATATACTGGCACAGCAGGGGGTTTAAGAGGAGTTCACTTGGTTGATTCCAGAGTTGAGAGGGTTGGATTATGAGGAGGGACTGAGTAGACTGGGATTATACTCATTGAAATTCAGAAGAATGAGGGGAGATCTTACAGAAACATATATGATTATGAAGGGATTAGATAAAGGTGGAGGCAGGAAGGTTGTTTCTACTAACAAGTGAAACTAGGACTAGAGGGCATTGCCTCAAAATAAAGGGAAGCAGATATAGGACTGAGGTCAGGAGGAACTTCTTCACCCAAAGGATTATGAATCTGTGGAATTCCCTCCCCATTGAAGCGGTTGAATCTACCTCGCTGAATGTTTTAAGGCAGGGCTAGATAAATTTTTGAACAGTCAGGAATTAAGGGTTAAGATGAGTGGGCAGCTAAGTGGAGCTGATTCTCAAAAACCTCAGCCATGATCTTATTAAATGGCAGGGCAGGCTCGAGGGGTCAGATGGCCTAGTTCTTATGCTTTTATGTTCTTAACTCCATCCTCAGTTGCTGTGTTTAGGTGGGCAGGCAAGTTGCAGATTTGACTATTTACCAGTATTACTGTTCAATCCTGTGTTTCAGAACCAGCGCATTCCTGCTGACATGATCTTTTTGAGAACATCAGAAAAAAGTGGTAAGCAATCTTTCTTCATTCTTTCGCAGTGCTTTGGAAGAAAAACAAGTGATGAGAGCAATGCTTTATATCTTAAACAAACCATTGCCTCTGCACATTTCCAAAAAAAAAGTTCACTCAAAGAACTGAAGGTTGATGGTTGAAAGTTTTTAATGTGATAATTTTGCAATTATGTATTGAACATTTCCAAAAAAATGTTTTGACTGTTATATATGCCATAAACCTTTGAATAAGATTGGATTGTTGTTTTGAGGAATATTTTGTGTTGCTGTCAGCAGCACTAAATAAATATTTGGTTGCTTTGACTCACATGAGATATCTTTAAAAGGATACAATGTCTGGTTATCATACAATGAGTTGTTATAATATTAAAATAGCATTAGTACCATTGGCCAGCAAAGGTAATTAGCTGGATACATAACTGATTTATAGCTGAACTAAAACGCAAAGTGCTGGAGGAACTTAGCAGATCTGGCAGCATCTTGGAGACAATGGTGGGGAGGAGCTGAATACTGTTAACATTTCAAGTCTGAGCTGACATTTTCAGCATTGATATGCAATCTGATGAGGATTCACATGTGTCTTGAAACATTCTGTTTCTCTCTTCATAGATACTGCCAGACTTGCTAAGTGTCTCCAGCATTTTGCAGTTGCTGGAAATCTGAAATAGTGTTTTGCTTTGATTTTATATTTTGCTTCTGAACTTTTGCTGTCATCAAGCTTGCTTCATCTCAACTTTGCCATGGTTAGTTTATAACCTGTGTTTACATCGTTTCCTAAATTATTTAGCACCAACACAACAGCTGAATGGAACTACAGTGCTGATTTTTAAATCTATTTGAAAGTTATGATTGATTTCACTCCCGGTTTCAACCTGGATTGTAATGTTTGAAAGAATAGAGAAATTTACTTTTGCTTTATTGGTTTGTGAAGGAAAGGCACCATGTAGAATGATTACACATTAATGTCGACTATTGATGCTTTCAAAGAAATCAGCAGAAAATGCTGTAAGTATTCAATGGGGCATGCAACATCCATGGTGGGAAGAAGTACAATAGCCTACTGTGGGGAACCTTATCGAACGCCTTGCTGAAATCCATATACACCACATAACCGGTTTACTGTCATACAACCGGTTTACTCTAAATGAGAGTCATTTTGCAGAAAATATAAAAAACAACAAGCTTTCTCCAAATATCTATCAAGAAGGGCAAACAAGACGCCACCACAATTATGAGTAAGGTGAAAAAGTGGTAGCATTATCACTTTTTAAAAATGTCAATGTTTCTTTTTTAAGACCTTTCACCACTACTGAAAGAAGTTTAAGTCTATTTTAGTAACCTGAAACACTAACTTTTTGTGTTTTTTTTCTCTCTAGTTATGTTGACCTGACCCTCTGAATCTAGCCAACATTTTCTGTTTCTTTCTCCGCTTTCTAGAACATAGAACGTAGATCAGTACAGTAGAGTACAGGCTGTTTGGCCCACGATGTTGTTCTGAACTTTTACCCTAAACCTAAGGTCTATTTAACCTCCACCCATACCTTATACTATCATCTATATGCCTATCTAATAGCTGCTTAAAAGCCCCTAATGAGGCCACCTTCACTACCCTCTCCAGCAAGGCATTCCACGCCCCCACTCTCTTGAGTAAAGAACCTATCTCTGATGTCTCCCCAGTATGCTCCTCCATTCACTTTAAAACTATGCCCCCTTGTAATAGCCACCTCCACCATTGGGGGGATAAAAAAAGATCTCTGGCGGTCCATTCTATCTATACCTCTGATCATTTTGGTCACCTCTATCAAGTCACCTCTCAGCCTTTGTCATTCCTAAAGAGAAAAACCCTTGGTGTCTGAACCTTTCAAATATCTGCATTATTTTGGTTTAGCGTTAGTGCTTTTGGAGATCCTGGCTATTGATCTGTTATTGTTAATAATTAAGTTTATGTTAAGAATCTGGAGAATACTGGTGATATTTCAAAAGTTGAGACAAAAGCAACTTGTTTAGTGAGGTTTCTGGCATTTAAAGCAGTGATTTCTAACCCCCTTTGTGAGTTAATCACTTTTTGAATTTCAGTGGAATCCAGGATCTACCACAAACAAAATGTTGAATAAATTGTTATAGTTTATTACAGCCCTAAGAATAAACTAAGCATATATGAATATTCATCTTGTGTTGCTTTGTTATTGGTTGTGGTCAGTGCATTTTCCTTAATTTTTCTTTGTACTGCATGGACCTATCAGACAAGCAGATCGACAGAAAATGGGCAGAGGAGTGAGATTGGCTGAGTTGTTCCTGCAGAGATCCTGCACGAACAAGTTAGGTTGAATAAGTTTCTTTGTTTCTAGTACTGAAATATGGTAGCTTCATGCAAGCTGGTATTTATTTCCTTGTAATTTGCTTACATTGCCACCATAAAACTTAGTTTAGCTTGCAATGGTCCATCCAAACCAAACCAAACTGACACAATGTATCAAGTTGGCAAAGCTGGTTAAGCAGGTGCACTTCTCTTTAGCTGCGTGGCTTCTGAAAGTGAAGTCATGCAACGACATGATGGTTGATGTGCACATATCGAGGGAACTAGGGTGGGCAGTTGGATTGCCTGTAAGTGACATGGGCAGTGAGGGAATATGAAGGATGATGGGATCAATTGTCAGAGACTCTGCCATTGATCAGTCTGTCGTGATCCACTTGTTGGAGACCGCAGGTTTAAAGTCTTAAAAAATGCTTCATAACAAACACTCGTTAGACTGAGTGAATAATTGTAATGTTTGGCTTTATATATCCTTGCTTTGGGCTACCAGCATTAGAACTTTGACTGTGTTAGGATGGAAAGACTTGAATCGACCCTGGAATGTTTTATTATCCTCAGGGGTTAGTGCAGGAAAAGATGTTTTTGAAATTTTAATCTCCAAACACAGATTCTTTCCAAAATGTTGATGAGGTTTATCAAATTTAGTTTGGCTATTTGGTTGTTATTGGAAATATAAGGCCAACAGCAACATTTCAGTAAGTTGGTCAAATATTATGCTTTTAACATTTCTTATTTTGCATTATTTTGTGATCACCATTCCACGAACAGAATCACAATACACTATATTCTGTTGACACAAATGTTTTAGCAATCTAATCATTTGACGCTATCCAAAGAAGGTGAAGCCTTTTTTATATTGGCTGCTGTTGGACAAACTTGTACTTGAATTTATGTTGTGGACTCAGACTTCACTGTTGCTCTTTCACGTTACATAATCTCAACAAAGCCACTCAAAAGCTCGTCTGGACTTTATATATGTTGGTGTTTGCACATCGGATGTGGATTGTCACTAGTACAATAACAAGATTGAAGGAAAAGAAAAATGCATTCAGTTTACATGCAACAACTGTTGGATTTGTTCTGATATAAATCATGTCTGGCAGAAGTTTGTTAGAAGAAATAGACTTGCATTTCTTGATCTCAAAATGTGTCAAGGTTTGCAACCAATGAAAATGTAGTGTCCTATTTGCATACAGTATTGTCTGACAAGCAATATTAGCTTGATTATCAGGTCATCTTTTCTTTGCTTGATAAATATTGACCAGAACAATAATGATAAGATTCATGGAATGATAAGATTCATGGAATGATAAATTCAGCTAATATAAATTGTCCATTACTACTTGCATTTATACTAATTTGATGTTGTCAGGTGTCTAACAAATGCTATTAATCCAACACAAGTTTAAATCACATTTTGAAAGATCATTTGCATGGTATCAGTATCTGCCCTTTAGAAACTTCCAGCTGTGTCAGAGATTTTTGCTTCAGTCATGTTCAATGTGCAGGTGCCCTTGGCATTGTTTATACCCTATTAAAATTTTAACACAATAACTTGGCTTTATTCAGCTAATACCTTTGATCTCTAAATTTCCCAGGAGAAAAGCATTAGTTGTAATAAGATAAACCAAATATTTAACTTTAACAACAGTATTTGAAATATGCTATGTGATTGATGCCTGTTAGTGGCTGAACTGTCAGCTAAACACCTCATCTGAAGGTTTTATTCCATTCATAGTGCCCTGAGGGTTTTGGGCCAATCCAACAGCCCTTTTTAAATTAAAACTGCCATACATTAGCCCTACTTACAACAGATTATAATTCTACTGGCTTATTTTATTTACTTTGGGAAAAGTTGCTCAGGGCCGCCAGCTGGTCTTCCTGTAGTAGTGAGTTAACCCACTGTACATGATTCCAAAGAACATTTATATTTGTTCAGTCTTAACCATCTGATTTTCCAGCACATCAGGTGAGGCAGTGAAATACAAGCACAGCAGTCATCATAAACAGACAGTCTGGTATAATGAAAAGAGATGCTTGTTGAATGGCAAGATTGACTTTTGTAGTAAATTAGTTTTAAATAAATGGCCATCTGCTTTTAACTACAAGGCTTTTTTTAAAATCCCCTCTCTCACTTTTTAAGTATAAGAACTAATCCAGTGTTGAAACTTACTATTTCAAGCAATTGATACACTGACTTTTTGGATGCAAACATCTGATTTAGTACAACATTTACAGTTTTCCAGTCCTGTAACATAAATAGTGGTGTATGTATTTAGCTAATTTCAACATTTGGGATGTGTTCATTTCAGCTGCAGTGTACAGTTCAGGATTTTTTTTTATCTAGCAGGGATATATTTGCCACATTAAAAAGTAAATGAAATTTGCAGTGACTTTTTTCAGTACATTGCCAATGAAGAAGCATGTATATATAATATAAAGGTGGCAGTATTGAAATTATTTAATTAAGTCTTGTCATTTTCAACCTGATTGCGGACTGAAAAGGGATTTATGGAGAGTGGTGGACCGTAGCTGAGATATTAACTGAGTACCTTTTGAACGTGTCTACTAAGGAGGACGATATCGCATAGGTCTTGGTGAAAGAGGAGCAAAATCGGAAATTACTAGAGAAACTGAGCAGGTGTGGCAGCATCTGTGAAGCGGGCGGGGGGGGGGGAGTGGAACTAATGTTCGGTTTTGGTGACCCTTCAGGAATGTACCTAGATTGATACTTGAAATTTGAGTGGGGTAAACTGGTGGAGTTAAGAGTAAACAGCAGATGGAAATGGAGGCTGGTTTGGGGGGTGGTGGGGGGGAAAAGAGAGAGAGAGAGAGAGAGAGGTCAGGTGACCCGAAATGTTAACTCTGGTCTCTCTCCGCAGATGCTGCCAGATCTGCGGAGCTTTTACAGCAGTTTATGTTTTTGTTCTCAATAATTTTAGGGCCTGAGTATCATCTTCCATGTCCTTTTCCCCAGCTCGCACACAGAGCCTTGTCATCACAAGGTTGGGTTGCTACCTTTTGATTGGGGACCAACATGCAATTAACTTCCTGGCCTCTCAAATAAACCAAAACTTGTTTGGTCTGCTTTCCTCTTTCACACAATCTGTTACCAGCAGTCCAAAAATCATCTTCCATATAGGATTCCTAGTTTTGGTTTTAAAAATTAAAAATAATGAAAATTAAATGAGGTCTCTAACATGTCTCTACCCTCAAAACATGAAATACTACTTTAAAACAAATATGATGCGTTAGTCAAAAGAAAAGGCAATCAAAATAGAAAATTCACAGCCATTTATCATCTTCCAATCTGATTCTTAATCACTTTCCAACTTGTTTGGCTATGTTTTCAGTTTTACAACAGTTTACATTTAGGATAAGTCATCACTAGTTGCATTTTTTTGTCCAGATATCAGCAATTGTTTTCTTTAAATGACTGTAGATCTAAACGCCACCTGAACAACCTTGGAGTCTTATTCCTAAATTTATTGATAAAAGTTAATGGATTCTGAACTGTAAAAACCACAGTTTCAAAGTTTCCATGTTGGACATAAATGTCAAAGAGTTGAAGAGATGCTAACCCAGCCAATGCTTCCTTTTTGATAACAGACTACTGCCTCTATTGATGCAACTTTTCTGAAAGAGCTGCTCCAAACCCCAAATTGCTAGTGACTACTGCTAATTTAAATGGTTTATTAAAGTTAAGTGCAGTTGTTACTGTTTTATTCATTAAGGCTACTTTTAGGCGTTTTGATCAGTCAGCATGGATTTATGAAAGGGAAATCCTGTTTGAAGGTGAATCTGAAGGTGTGGTGTCTTTTGGATTTACAGAAGACATCTGATCTAATAAGGCTGGGGAATGAATGGGATTGGAGCAAATGTATTTGTATGGATTGGAACTTGGTTAACTGACAGAAAGCAGCGTAGAAATGAGATTATTATCAGGATTGCAGGCTGTTACTAGTGAGGTATTGCAAGGAGAGCCTCTTCATTTCAGGATGGTGAATTCTATCGCGGAGAGTTGTAAAAGTTCAATCATTAAACATGTTTTAGACAGAAATCAATAGATTTCTGGAGACTAATGTATCAGAGGATATGGAAATAGTGCAGGAAACTAGCATTGATATTGATCTGCCATGATCTAATTAAATGTCAGAACAGGACTCACAGCCCAAATGACTGACTCCTTTTCCTGTGTTCCTAAGTTTTAACTTATTTTGAAAGTTTTGTTCAATATTGAGTCCACTGAAGTGTGAACTGTGCGTATTGCTCAGAAATTACTGAACTTTTATAAGATTTGGTTGTTTATTACACAGTTAAAAATAATATGCAAAGCAGTGTGTTTAGCAAACTTTTCTTTAGGGTTTGCTCCTTGGAGTGACTGAAATGGTTTGAGGTTACTATATTTGGTCATTCCTTTCTGAATGTCTTCCAGTTAGACACTTATGCAATCTGTCCATAATTCAGCCGTATTTAGTACTAACAATTGCATTTAGTTGGTGTAAGATATGAACATATTCACATTACTACACTAAGGAATGATGATAAGGTTATTATTGTTATGATCCTAAGTGATATTATTACAGGACAAGTCAGGTCCTGGACAGGACCCTGGCTTGATGGATCATAATTTTGATTTGTTCTGGTTTAAACAAAGTGATCTCTTACTCAAACATAAGCATGCAAGGCAGCAGTTTTATGAAAGTTTTACAACAATAAAAGAAAGTTTACTGACAAAAGAAATAACGAAATAGAATCAATCATGCCATCTAATTACAGTACAATTTCAAAGATTTCTAAATCTTAAATCAACTTATTATGAAATGGAATGAAACAAACTAGCTTTTGTATTGTACCAAGCTCACAGCTTGTAACTTGTGCAGTCTTCATTTTGGAGTTCCTGCATTTAGCATCTTGGTAGGCCTCAATCACTGTTACTTCAACTTGTAGGCTGGTATTGAGCATTGCTTCTTTCTAGAGCTGTTACACACCTTAAATACACTCAGCTTTAAGTAATATCTTCAGGAATTTTCTACTAGTACTTCTGATCTGTAAATGACACTAACTCCTCACTAAGATAAATCAGTTCACTAAATGTCTTTCCCTTCTCAGGACCAAGAATCTATACAGCCATCTTATAACAAGGACTTCTCAAGGCTGCTCCAAACTTGAAGTAAAAACAACAAAACAGCCTCTGTCCCTAATCTGGGTGTTGCCCTTGAGTTTAAAAGAAACTTCTGACGTTTTTGATTAGAGATTTTTTTTTCTTGTTCAGTGGTAATACTTGTCCTATGTGTCCAAAATAATGCTAAAGCCAGACCTCAGTGCATTTTAAAAAAAAAACACCTTAGCTACATAAATACAAACAATTTAGAAATTAACCAAAGACTACCAGGAACCCTACTGGTTACTAACTCAAAACCATAAAGCCAGTTTATAAAAAAAAGTAAAACATATAACTTTTACAGTAACTATAACATTTACACTCAAAACAAATAGCTTTGGCTACATCGCAGCTGCTGGTGAGCTACCACTTGATTGTTCTGCCACCTTTCTCAGTGAATTATATTGTAGTGATGATGGTAAAATCAAATAGTGGTAAAAAACGTCTGTAAAATCTTCACTGTAACACACCCTTACTGACTAAGCACATGGTAAATTGAATAAAAGTTATGGACCATAGATTTTGACTTTAATTACCTTATTTTCATACCTGGGACTTCCATGGACTGAAATAGTTTCAATGAAGGAAAACGGAAATTGACTCAAATGTCAGGAGTGATCACCTGACCACTTTTTATTTTGCCAAGCTTTGTGGAACCATCAGTAGATACAAGCCAGTCTGAACTGGAATTAACATGTTATCAAAAAGCCTGAAGTCACTCAGCCATATCTGTATCTCCTATTTGATTTACACCGAAAGGGAAGTTCACTGGCAGCACTTTTGTTTAGATTTAACCAATTTGAAGAACAGGAATTTAGAAATTGGAATAACAAGCTAGCTGAATTTCAAGCAGCTTGTTTGATTTGGCATAGTGGTGATTTGTAACTAGAACTGGAGAAGTCTCCAACTTTCTGTCTGCTTTCTCTTAGTTTCTCAAAGGCAAAGCACCCAGTGATGACTCAAACTGGAGCTAAACCTCTAATTACTGAACTCAAATATCTGCAATATTCACATTCACGGTTAATTCAGGACATCCCTTACCAATCGTGTTCTCATGTCAAAACCTGTCTCTTCAAGCAGCCCAAGGACACTAAGCTGCATATTCATATCCTTTAATTTCCTTTTTTGCACTGGACAGTAGTCCCTTTTAAACTTTGTTTGATGTGTACATTTGATGTTGCATTTATTTTTCTTGGGACTAGCAAGCAATAAGATTGCTGATCCTAAGAAAAATAAATGCAACATCAAATATAATTGCTTTCTCTTTCACTTAAGAAAACCCTTGAAATTGGCTCCTTAATTGTTACTGGTGAAATATTTAATTACATCTTTAATTAAGTGAGGTATAGCAAAGTGCTAAAAAGTCACAGTTCTTGATTTGGCCAACCAAGAAGTTTAGGGAAATAAAGCCAATTCACATCAACTCACCTGGTTGGAACAGTACACATGATAGTAACTAAATTCAACTTAACTGATCATGAAGTGATTTTTAAAAAAAAATGCTGTTTTGTGAATAATTGAGATTGCGAGATTCCATATATGGCATGGTGATTCAGTGTATAACACTGCTGGCTCACAGCACCAGGGATCTGGTTTCGATTCCAGCCTCGGGCAACTGTCTGTGTGGAGTTTGCAGATTCTCCCTGTGTCTGCGTGGGTCTTCACCAGATGCTGCAGTTGCCTCCCACAGTCCAAGGATGTGCAGATTACGTGGATTGACCATGCTAAATTGCCTGTAGTGTCCAGAGATGTGCAGGCTAGGTGGATGTGCCTTGGCAAATGCAGAATTAAAGGGATAGGGCAGAAGAGGTGGGTTTGGGTAGGATGCTCTTGGGAGGGGTGGTGTGGACTCCATGGGCTGAGTTGTTTGCTTCCACACTGTAGGGATTCTGTGATTATAGCCAGAGCAGTTCAGGCTGCACTTGCGCAATAAACTTGGACATAGTAATTACTTTGTTGCAAAATTTTCATAACTTCACTTTTCCTTACCATTTTAAGTCAACTTTGCAATTTAGTTCTAAGGCAATATTTTCAGCTGCCCTTCTATTGTGATCTGTTTGTGGGTAGATCTTCTTGATAAAAGATTGTTTCTCTAAATGTAATTTACATTTGTCCCTCTTTAGGTTCAACCTAAATGCGGTTGTATGAAGGGCAAGGTGTTAGCTTCTAGGGTGGAAGATTTGTCTTAGTATTATGTTTTAGTTACAGTTTTAACTGTTGTTCAAGCTTGCCTGCTCACCATTTTCTCGGTTTTGGTCAGATTGGTCCACGGTGAATGCAGGCCAATCTGAAGATAGCTCATTCCTCTTCAGAGGAAGAACTTGCACTTGCTTGCTGGAATCCACGACCACCAGAACCCTCAAAGTATTTTAGAAGTGCAGACATGAATGTAGTAAAGCATGTTGCAGCATGTGAATGATTCAGTGTCTTCTTCAAAGAATAGGTGAACTAAGTAGATTAACCATGTTGACCAGAATTATACCAGATTTATTTTCAGTTTGTTTTGAATGAATCAAACGTACTCAAGGTAGTCCTGGCAGAGTTGTTATAATTAACCTTATTGTTTGTCAGTCAAGGAACAAAAACTCATTCAGGTTCTGTTATCAATCTTAGCCTGGTACTGAAAGTGTACCTTGCATGACAACCAGTTGGGTGAGGCAATGAAATGAACCCTGTCAGCATTCACTCTTGAGTCTCACGCATGAATGAATCACCTTCCATATCTGAGAAAGAAGTCAATCTCATTAGTTGACAAGAGGAGGATAAAATTTTAATCAGTTTTGTCTGGATAAAAATTTATCCAGTATATAATAATAATTTAGAAATTGGTACTTTTAGTGCTTTTTTGAAGTCTGTGAATGCAGTGTGAACCATGTCAGTTTGGAGACATTGCACTTAATTTACAAATATAGACATGCTGCTTTCAAGCACAGATTAAAAAGTTGCTTTTGGTCTGCAGGAAAACAAGTGCTTGAGGGTCTCATGGACTACTCCAGTTTCTGTAAAGTCCACGTTTCCTCTGCATGGTTAGACAACAATTATGATGCAGAGTCAATGACTTGATAATTTGAAGTTAATTTGGTGAGTTTGCAATAAGACTGGTATTCCAGTTATTTTATTTAAATTTAATCACGTTTGATGAGCCTAATAATGAAAATAAGTCATGTGAAAATATATTTGGCTTAATTGCCAAATAACTTTGTTTTGATGCTGTTCTATCTTTGAGCTGCAAAAAAAATTAGTTTAATTAACAATGATGTAGAATTGTTTTGGAAAAAGTGTGAATGAGCTGCAGATTCTGGTAGGGCAGTTTTCTTGCTTTAGTTTCCTTACGAGCCCAGTAGCTAAGGTAGCCCTAATGGGATTTCATGCTAGAAGAATTGGTCTCATGTAGCAACCATTTTACTGCCAGTATAAACTGCCTTGTTCTCCCTACCTCCACTGGATTGATGGAATGCAACATTTTAGTTTGTGCTGTGCTTTTTGCAGAGACCAGAAACAAGCATTCAAACTAGTTGGTCTGTACCGCTGTTTGGTCCCATTCACAACCATCTTCATCTAAATGTGCAAGTTTCTCTGAAACCATGGGAGAATGGGAATTAGCCACCTAGTTTAAGTAAAGCTGCATCACAGAAGGTGAGTTTACTCCAAAGTTAGGTATCCAGGAGGAATAAGTAGCACTTTGGCAGACAGAGAATCTCCATTTTGATATTTTAACAAGCATAGAAATTGCTGGAAAAAACTCAGCAGATCTGGCAACATCTGTGGAGAGAAAGCAGAGTTAACATTTTGGAACCAGTGAACCACCTTCAGGACATTCAGTTGTGAACATGACATAACCACAACTCTCCTTCCTCCCTCCCTTTACCTCCCCCCTCTTCACCTCTTTCTCTCTCCCTTTTGCCTTATTCTCTCTCCCTGTCTCCCCCTCATGGGCACTCCCCCTTGCTTTTCAGGTGACTGCTCTTCCCCTTTCCCTCCCCACTGCCCTCTTCCCTCATTCCCTCCGCCCTGCTTTTCCCCGCCTGCCTTCTTTCACTCCCCCTCGTCTAGATGCCTGTGCTGTAACTGGACTGGAAAAGATTTTCAAGAGACTTGACCAGTTCGAGAAGTGAAGTCTGCAGTACGAATGGTCAACAACGCCAGTATCGAGTGCTTTCAGATATTTACTGATATCATGTGGTGTGCATTAAATTGACTGAAGGGTGGCATCTCTGATGCTGGTGATCTCTGGGAATAAAAACACTGTCGACTGACCTGTTGACTGTCTACAAGATTGGGCACCTGTTTTATCCTGTGATTCATTATCAGGCAAATCAAATGTAGTTCAAAGTGTTGCCCTTCACTTCTGGTTATAGTTCTCAAGAAAACTTACTTTCAAAGTATACATCATTCTGTAGTTACTGAATTAAACTCCATCAGGAACAGTTTGCAGCAGCACAGTTTACTTTAGCTTAATGAAATCCTCTTTTCCGAAGTACTACTATTAAAGATTGCTTGAACAGTAAATTTGCAAATGTTATAAGATCAATTGCCCATAGTAAATTTTATACCTAAAACTATTTTGCATAATACTTTAAGAATTTTTGAAACATTATGCTATCTGAAACATGCACCACTCATATTTTCAAGGAAATATCAAGTAATTTACATTCCAGTTGTTGCAAATGTTTTCATCTTTGCTTTCTGCTTAAATATTAAATGATTACAAGAAGCTTTTGATTTGTATAAAAGTTTAGTTTGCAAACTCTAATTTTTCCAAAACAGTGTTGCAGAGCTTTACTATGACCTATACTACTTTGTGTGCTATGCATCATGGAAAGCAACATTCCTATAATATATGCTGTCAGAATATTAAAAATGTCTATAGTCAATATAAGACTGCTTAAATTTTTGCAGTCTGATCAAGCTCGGATTTAAGGCATTTCTGCAGCTGTCAATAAGGAATTCTGATGAGCTCAGAGGCATCATATTGACTGTGTATTAATACACGGTATCCTATTGAGCCATCGGCTGATTGTTTGTTTAGAATGTAAATGAATCTGGTGAAAGAAACTGATGGATCCAGTGACTGATGGCTTAAATTCCAATTAATCAATTGCATCATCAGTTTCTTAATTCAGATCAAATATCTCTTGAGTGCACAAATTTATTTTAGTGGTATTTAGAGAGAATTGCTGTGGAACAAAGCTTCATCAATCACACATAAATGCCAATATATTAGCTAGTTTTAGATGTTGACATTACAGCTTCCGTGTTTAGTAATATTTATATGCAGTAGTAACGTTATGTACTTTTTTTGTCGCTGCCTAATACCTGGCTTATGTCATAGTTTCTGTTTTAAAATTTTCATGTATATTTTCTTTTGAAGTGTATAAATTATTTAGAAAAAATTAAGTTGATGGTAAGCAATCTGGTATTACATTTACAGAGATCTACGGTCAATGTCCTGTCTCTTTTGTTGGATTGCAATCTTGTATCCTAACATTTAATGCCTTTTTCATTGTGTGTAGCAGCAGGCAGGCTGCTAATATTACAAGCCACTTTATTAACTGTTTATGACAGGTTCACGTGGACCTTTTTACATAACCTGTCAGTGCCTTCTCTAAGACTTGACACACTTTGTCCTATGTGACAGCTATATCAGTTGATCTTAACTTGATTGCCATCAAACCCATCACTACCTGACAGCCCTTGTCAATTATACAAAATAAAATCAAGTATTCATAAGTAGGCTGTAATTGGATATTGGCAGACAGATTTAATAATTCAGTTTTGCTGAGGCTAAACTGGCATTAATTGTAGCTAATGTTCGCCTTAGTAAAAAATTAATTGGAAACATTGCTTGAGTGAGAAGGTGGACATCATTATTTTTGCGTGTTAAGATGAGGTGAAGCTCTATCAACAAGATTCATTATTGCTGTACTATTTGATTTTAAGCAACTTTTTAATTTTCTAATACAGTAATTTGAATCTTGCCAAATTTATTTGTAAATTCTTCCATGTTGTGTCGGTAAGTATATTTGGGCTGTGTACATTTTGAAAAACTATTCTGGGATATTTCTGAACATAGGAATTTATCTTTTGGTTCCCGCAATTGCAGCCAGTTTGTTTGCTCTTCTACGCCAGATAGTTGATGGTGGCATTGTAAGCTGCTGCTGCTGGAGAGTCGTCAAAACTGAACTTTCCATTACTTATCTCTCTGGATAATATGCTTTTCAACAGGAGTCATTAGGTAGCAATCAAGAATGGGAAACCTGGTTGATTTTAACACTTCCTCCCCATCCTTGCTGCAATTCACAAAGTCCAGTTGGAGCACCCTTCTTGCTGCCCCAGCTGGAATAATTCACCACCAGAGCAAGAATTAAGCCTTGAAGCTGCTTAAGAGTCGCCCAGTCTGCCCCATTAATGAAACCACCACGACACAATGAATTGAATATTTATTGCAAAAGCGTAGAAATCTCACTTTGGAACTCTACGCTTCTGAGCCTGTACTGTGGACTATAATAGTTTGATGGAATTTAGGAAAACTTTAGTAACAACCTTTAAGTTTTTTATTTAAACTCAATTTTTTTTTACACAACCTAACTAAAGTAGAATGCAATGTATTTGGGTTGTTCTGATTGTGTACAGTAGCTTTGAAATAACCTCAAACTATTTCTGTCAAAATTAAAACAACTTGAAGTTTACTTTAAGAAATTAAGAGCCAATAATTTCTGGTCTTTTATTTTAGAATCGCACGTTCAATTTTGTATTTCAGTCCACAGCTTGTTTTTAAAATCTTTCTTATACTTATGGGAATATGATACTGAAACTAGCATCACTCAATACTCTAGGGCTGTATAATTGCCTCCTGTTTTTTTAAGATGTTGCCTACTATTTTAAATGCTTGTATGGGCCTCTACATAAGATATTGAATAAAGGGACAGCATTTGATCCATCAATGGCTCAAATCGAACCTTATTTTAGAATCATAGAATCCCTACAGTGTGGAAGCAGACCATTTGGCCCATCTAGTCCACACTGACCCTCCGAAGGCCATCCTGCCCAGACCATAAGCCCACATTTCCTATGGCTAATCCACTTAGCCTGCACATTCCTGGACACTAGGCAATTTAGCCTGGCCAATTCACCTAACCTGCACATCCTTGGAATGTGGGAGGAAGCCATAGCAGACACAGGGAGAATGTGCCTGAGGCTGGAATTGAATCCGGGTGCCTGGCGCTGTGAGGCAGCAGT
Source organism: Stegostoma tigrinum (assembly GCF_030684315.1). Classification (NCBI taxonomy): domain Eukaryota; kingdom Metazoa; phylum Chordata; class Chondrichthyes; order Orectolobiformes; family Stegostomatidae; genus Stegostoma; species Stegostoma tigrinum. Next base: position 43,118,083 of record NC_081358.1, read on the forward strand.
ACTAACCACTGAACCACCGTGCTGGCCTGATGCGATCTTAGACCTTACTGAGCTAATTAATCTCTTGAACAAAAATCTTCCTCAAAAGTTAATCAAGCAGAAATGTCTCTAAATTTTACATTTCCACAGCCTTGCCATTTCAATAAAAGTGTGATGGAAGATAAATCTTGTAACTTGGTGTGCAGAGACATTTTTTAAGAGAATCTGTCACTCTGATGCCCGTTTTATATTTGCCAAGTGTATTCTTACCAGATGTCACAGTGCTATATACTCTTTGGCACTGATCAGAGGAGGTTTTAAATCAATATAACATGTACTGTACCGTTGCCTAGATCTTACAGTCTATATTAAGGGTCCTGTCATGTTAGCAATGGTAATTTGTGATCTTCAGGCATCGGTCATTGCTACAACTCATGTAGATTTTCAGGAACGCAATTCTTTTACTTAATTGAAAATTCCTCTCTGAATGTTATCTATTACGTTTGCTTTAGGACAAAATGTTGGTAATTAGTATTATATGGTAACGTAGTTGGATTGTCCTACTGGATGATGTTTTTAGCAAATGCTTTCATGAGCCTGTAACGTTGCAAATGTATTAACTTGAATGGATCACACTCTTATGGTAGGATTATTAATCAATTCATTTGCAGTTTTTTAACAGTTGAGATATGTTTGGAGTAAATGGTTTGAGTTCTTAGCGTAGATAGTAGCAGCTTGCAAAGACTTTTTGTTCTTCGTAGAAAACTATTTTTACTTACAATACAGAGAGACATTTGGTAAAGCATATCAGCCAAGCACAATTGTAACTATTGCATTCAAGGGATAGATTTGAAGAAATTTAGGATCAGAGAGTCTTCCAGATATCAGTGGTCTCCTTGCTAGCATGAAATGCTATTTAGGCAATAGTGGTATTATTACAAAAATTTGGAGATTGTTTTGATTATCCTGCTGCAGTGTTGTTTAAGAGCTGACGTGGCACCAAATGGAACTTTTTCTTTCTCTTTCCAAAAGAACCCGCAAGATGAGTTATTGATGGAATTAACTGCTGAAGTGACCAGGAAATCCATCTGACCGATACATGTCATACTCTGAGCTGTTGTATTAAATGAGTATCTGTGTAGCCTTCCATTCACAAGGGCCACACAAATACTTAGTGGCCTTGAACTGCATTGATCTGTGGTATAATTCCGTATGAAAATGATGGATGAGAGCAGCTGTTGACAGAAAGGGTAAAGATCTCTTTGAAATGCCCCTTGTGAAATAGTATGAAGAAAAATAAATTGTTAAAGAGAATTTATGTTTATAATGCTACAGAGGGAATAAAGTGCTGAAGTATGTTAGCTTACAGTGTTCAACAAATAAATGCAGAGTGAATTTTGATTATGTTAACAGGAATATAGTAATAAAAATACATAGGGAAGTTTACCAAAAACTGGAAATTGCATTTCACATCGTTACCTAATCACAATATTTTACTACAATAATCCAATGAAATAAATGCACCAGATGCAATCTGAGAACCATTAATTACCAGCCTAAGCAAACATAGAAAAATTGCAGATGTTGGGAACAGTAGTGAAAAATATAGTACCAGTATTATCCATCTGAATCTTTTAATGCTTTTGGTTTTACTTCAGTTTTCTCTGGAATTGCCCATCTTGCTATTTTTCTTGAGTTTTGTACTTTAATTTCATTCATTATCCTGCCGTCTCTACACCTCATCTGTTTGTCTGCCAGCTTCCACACCTTGCCTAGCCCCATCGTGTCCTACCATCTGATAGAAATCAGCATCTAGTAAGTTGTAGCCATTAATATTCCATTGTTAACAAAGTGTGAAACTGGATGAACACAGCAGGCCAAGCAGCATCTTAGGAGCACAAAAGCTGACATTTTGGGCTGAGACCCTTCATCAGAGAGAGAGTATTCCATTGTTTGTGTCCCTGACTGTAAGATCATTAATATTTTAAATTTATCCTTATTTTCTAGCCACCTCTCTCTCCACTATCTCTCTCTTAGTGCTAACCTCACTGAAAGTGTTGACAAGGCATCTCTTTTTATTTTTGTTAGTACTGTTTGCAATCAGTTATACTTGTCTAAATTGTTGCTGGAAATGTAGCGAGAATGGCTGATATCTTTAAGTTTTCGTTCCATGCATTTGGGAAATTACTTTTACGTTTGCTTGGAACCTTAGCCAGGCAATTATAACTAAGAATAGGAACATGTTATGTAATGTTTTTGGCTTGGAGCTTTTGAGGAGGTAACACTTTGGTAATGAAGTACTTGATCTATTTCTTAAAAATATTTGCAGGTACGCAGAAGGATTTAAATATTTTACCCTGTCATTGTTTTCCTCTGTAGTATGCATAGTTCTGTACTTCATATTTCTGTGCTTTTCAAGCTGTAACTACATGTTGATAGAGGAATTGAATTTTTTTTTTGGGATTCCAGTCTCTCTTTTGCATCTTGGCTGGCTTGCAGCGTGACCAGTTTGGAAACTATATTAGCCTGAATCCAAAGCAGAAGTCTGTCCCAATTCACCAGTTATTAAGTTCTTGACCTTTTATTGTGTCTTTTGGAGAAACAGCTGGACATGGTTGATTGTACAGGAAAATTGGCACAGAACTGGAGAAAAGTTGCTTTTGGTACTCTTTTTGGAAAATACCAATGTGAAGGAAGTATTTAAAAGATATTTCTGCATATGTGCATCATAAAAACAATTAATGGAAAATCAAATGCTAGCTGCAAAGTGGAAAATAGATTTTTATTTTCCTATTCACATAGAAAATAAAATACACAATTGATCTCTCATCGCATTTAAAATTTCTCTATTCCCTTAGCAATCATACATGCGTGTTAACATGAATAAGACATCTATTGAGAGTGTGTGCGCACTTCATACGGTGCTGCTTGAAGATGATAATCCTTTGCAATTGTCCTTTCAGGCTCATTTATCTTCCAAACTGGGATTCAAAATGCCTTGCCAAGTATTGTTTGTTAACAGTCTGATTGCTCATTTAATCCATTTGGATTAGTTCTGATATTTGAAAAGGCATTTTCTTTGTATATCAATTCTTGAATATGGTCCATATTATATAGTGAAGTAACTAACTTTAATATGCTTCTTAAATGCACAGTGCACATGTTGGATATTTTGGATAAATTTGCCCAGGGCTTGGTGGGGGAAAAAAAACAGTCTGAACTAATGCATATTGATTCTGGCATTTAGCTTGTGTAAGATGTCAGTTACGGTGTCTTACTTGTATGCTATCTGAAGGCATGTACAGGTAATCTTTCCAGATGGTGATGTGCAATCGAAAACAATAGTTTAATCACCTTCACGTTTTGTTGCTATTTGCAACCTTGCCCTTGAATGTGGCTTGAATAAGCTGCCTCTGTTTTTGTAAGTGACCTCTTGGGAAGTTTCAATAAGCAAGCTGACTGTAATTAATAAAACTTCTAATTGCTTTACATGCTGTCATAGGTGTTGCTGAATATTAATGTATCATTTAAATTAACTGTAGAGTGAGGCACACTGCCTACAATTTGATTTGTAAGCCTTGGAATGTGGCTGAAGCATTTTAAAACTCCTATGGCATGACATAACATGGTGTAACAAAAATTAATATCTCTTCACTTGCTGTTACTGAAACTCAACTGTACCCTTTTAAAAGATAAATCTTACCAAGGAATACAGCACAGCCAGCTATAAATGCAGTCTTGTGACTGAGGAATTGGGTACCAGTCTGTTTTTGTCATTGCATTAACTTTTCTGTTTCCTATGCAGAATCTAGTGGACTTAACTTGTTTAGGAACTAATACTACTCCCAACTGCTTTGACAAGGTTCGGTGAAGTGATTTTCTAACATGTTGAATTTCTGTTACTACCTGAGCTTGACTTTTTTAAAAATCGGGCTTAAATGATAGATGTTGTATTTTTACTGATTCTACTTACCATATTGTGCCTGGCTAACATTTGTACCTATGGAGGTATTTCTACAGACTTCCTTGTATTTTCCAATAACCTCCTAGATCTTTCATTCGCTCTTTCTCTAATTATGGGAGCGTGGTATCAATGTGTCCCAGTATTTCAGGATTGGTGAATCAGATTGTCAGAGTTTGCTTTGACAAATGTTTGCCCCTCATGCTCACTCTTAATGTCTCTGGTCAACGTCCACTATGCTTACCATCTGAGAGGCAAGCTATACTGCATGAAAGTAGGCCCTTTGGCCCAACTTGTCCAAAGCATTCAGGTTTCCTAAACTGAACTAGCCCCATTTGCCAGCACTTGGCCCATATCCCTTCCTATTCATGTACCCATCCAGATGGCCTTTTAAATGTTGCAATTATGCCGTCCTCAACCATTTCCTCTGGCATCTCATTCCACAGATTCACCATCCTCTATGTGAAAAATTTACCCCTCCAGGTTTTTTCTAAAATGTTTCCCTCTCACCTTGAACCTATGCCCTCTACTTTTGGACTCCCCCATTCTAGGAAAAACAGTTTGACTATTCAGTCTATCTATGTCCCTCATGATTTTATAAACCTTTATAAGATCACCCCTCAGCCTCTTACACTGTAGGGAAAAGATTCCTAGTATATCCAGTTTTTCCTTATAACTCAAACCTTCCAGCCTTGGTAACATCCTTGTAAATATTTCCTGCACTTTTTCCAGTTTTAAAAGCTTATTTTCTATATTAGGGTGACCAGAACCCTGTGCAGTACTCCAAAAGTGTCCTCCCCAATGTCCTAGAGTTGTAACATGATGTCCCCACAACTGCACTCAGTGTGCTGAAGAATGAAAGCAAACGTGACAAATGCTGCCTTCACCATCTGTGTTCCTGTGCAATCCCTCCTACCTGCCCCCCTGGGTGTCTCTGTTCAATGGCACTCCCCAGGGCCCTACCATTAAATGTGTAAGTTCTGCTCATGTTTATCTACATTAAGTTCCATTTGCCACTCCTCACTCCTTTGACCCAGCTGATCAAGATCTCATTGTACTCTTAGATAACTTCCTTCACTGCTGACTGTACTACCAGTTTTGATGTTATCCGCAAACCTACTAACCATACTTCTTTTATTCTCATCCAAATCGTTTATATAAATGACAAACAACAAAGGACCCAGCACTAATCCATGTGGCACATCACTGATCACAAGCCTCCAGTCTGAACAGCAACTCTCCTCCACCAGGCTATCTCCTGCTGTCAAGCCACTTGAGTATTGAATCAGTTAGCTCTCTCTGCATCTCATGTGATTTAACCTGACTAACCAGCCTACCATGCAGAACCTTGTCAGAAGTCTTGTTAAAGTCCATATGGACGATATCTATTGCTCTCCGTTCATTGATTTTCTTAGTGACATCTTAAAAACACTCAAAGCTTGTGGGGTATGATTTCCCATGCACAAAGCCATGCTGATTTTCTCTAATTTGTCCTTGCCTTTTTATATGTGTGCAAATCCTGTCTCTCAGAATCCCTTCCAACAAATTACCCATCACTGACAAAAACAGAAATCGCTGAAAAAGCTCAGCAGGTTTGACTGTGTCTGTAAGAGAAATCAGAGTTAACGTTTCAGGTCTGGTGACCCTTCCTCAGAACTGGGGAAGGGTCACCAGACCTGAAACATTAGCTGTGATTTCTATTCACAGGTGCTTCCAGACCTGCTGAGCTTTTCCAGCAATTTTTCTCTGTTTTCAATTTACAGCATCTGCAGTTTTTTGATTTTTATCTACCACCTATCTTTGTTGTCATCTTCCGTGTGGTAACATTGCTTCAACATGTTGGTGACCTAATCAATTTTTCCTTTAGATGTGGAGTATCTGCCAGAGAAGTCACTTTACTAACCCTCTTCATTACCTTGCCTTCATTACCCTGCATTACCTTGAATCTCAGAGGTTTACTTCGTAAAGATAATAAACACTTTCACACTGTCTCTTGTTTGAAATATTCTAGTTGCATCATGTTTGTCCATTCTTTTCTTGTGAAGTTTTAAAATACCCCAGGTCGCTTTGCATGCTTCTGTATATCTCAAGAAACAAAGACTCAACCCAACATTGAGGATGCATTTTTTTGTCATAAAATTTTTTTCTAAAAGCCATTTTAATAGACTTTTTGCATCACAACCATAGGTCAAATCAAACAGATTAAACCCAGTAGATTCATCCAGGGAGTCTCTGATAGCAAATAAAGGAAAACAGAATCCAATTCTTTGCCTCAATCTTGCAGATATTAATGAAAATATGCATTATTCACTGTCTTGAGAACCTGGTGATATCTCTCCAATGTTCCCTCTGTTTGTGTGGCATGCTGCATACGTAACTGTTTTAAACTCAACTTAGTTCCCAGGTCCAGAAAAATTTTTGATATACAATTGGATCAAGTTTTCAGCTTAATTTTAATAATTAATCCATAACAAGTAAACAAAAACTTCATTTTTCCACCACTGCTGTAGCTATAATTGTCCTTAAAGGAATAGCTTCTGAAAATTGGTTTCTCATAACCATAAAGACCATAAAAACTAGGAGCAGGAGTATGCAGATCAACCCATTGAGCCTGCTGTGCCATTTATGATGATATGGCTGATTTTTAGGCCTTGACTTCCCTTATTTGCTTCCCTTTAACCCTTTACTAAATAACACACTAACTCCTTGTTGAGTTTACATAGTGTCCTGGCATCCATGGCACTGTGTGGTAGTGAATTTCACGGACTTACCACCCTTTACGAGAAGTAATTGATCGTCATCTCTGTTTTAAATCCACCACCCCTCAGTGTAAAACTATAATGTCATGTTTCTCAGCAGTGGAAATATCAGTTCTATGTCTGCTTTGTCAATCTACTTTAGCGTCTTAAATACAGCAATTAGCTCTCTCGTTTTTCTAAACTGACGTTAACGTAAGTCTAAACTACACAATCTCTAACTGCAGGGATGTACTGGTGTTCCCTGTATATAGTTTCATTTTTGGTGATGGTTCTACACAGTCTAACACTGAATTGGTCTTCCAAACCTGGCATGGATGTGAAAGGTACCAGTCTGTTTATAGATACATGGCACATTTACATAGCTGCATGATGTTACGAAATTCTGGCGAAGTAAAATGCATTTTTCTCGACGCTTAAGTCTTCTTTATTCTTCCATGTCATGTCATAGGAATTTTAATCACTACTCTCAATATCTCCTTTCGGCATCTGGATGGCATCACTATTGCAATAACAAGCGACCCTTGCTCATTGGAGGCTGAGAGAATGTATTTATCTGACCAGAACACATGGAACTACTTCAGCCTCAATTTCAGCATGGGTTGATTGGATTAACTCTAGATCTGCTTTTGATTCCAATATTAAAGGCACTTCTAACGGTGCTTGCTGAGCTGATGCTGCTTGGTAACATTGTTGAGGACACCTTCCATCACTTTATTGATGATTGAGAGTTGACTGGGGCGGTAGTTGGTCGGGTTGGATTTATCCTGCTTTTTATGTACAGGACATACCTGGGCAATTTTCCACATTGTTGGGTAGATACCAGTGTTGTAACTGTACTGGAAAGCTTGGCTCGGGGAGTAGCAGGTTCTGGAGTACAAGTCTTGTTCATAATGTTATGACTTGTTCATAGTGTTACAAAGCCACTTTGTATTTAATATTGGTGATAATGGGAACTGCAGATGCTGGAGAATCCAAGATAACTAAATGTGAGGCTGGATGAACACAGCAGGCCCAGCAGCATCTCAGGAGCACAAAAGCTGATGTTTCGGGCCTAGACCCTTCATCAGAGCTTTTGTGCTCCTGAGATGCTGCTGGGCCTGCTGTGTTCATCCAGCCTCTCATTTCGTAATCTTGTATTTAATATTGCTTGAAGTGTTTAAGGTTTGATGAATCGTGGAAAAACAGATTTGCTTCACTATTTGTGAACATACCTGGTGTTTTTTTTTTGGAACAAAATGTTCACTGTGGACATTGACAATATCTTAGCAAGGTTCCCTCAATATCATGATTTGTGATAACTGCTTGCGGTGGACCCTGTACAGCTGTTTTGAACAAGACTTTGTTGCAGATTTTTTTTTGTGGTTCAGTTGGATGGAAGCTTGCGAAGGACAGCTGAGTTAGGCAAGACTTGTGAACAAATTGCCTAGCTAATTTCTCACATTTCTGAAAGGAAAACTCTTTGCATCAGCTCAGGGTGAAATCCATTTACTGTTTTGAAAGAAATGATTGATTGAAAAGAAAGTCTTAACATTCTGTTTGCTAAGCAAGCTGTGTCCCCACCTAAAATGTCAGCTTTCCTGCACCTCTGATGTTGCCTGACCTGCTGTGTTCCTCCAGCTCCAGACCGTGTTAACCCATATATTGTGTTTTCTTTTACCCCAGAAAGTCAGTCTTTGCAGAGGGTTTTTGCTTCCTGAAGATAGTAGGTTGGAAATGTAGAGGGATTTAAGGGAGGCGATGGCTTGGTGGTATTATTGCTAGACTGTCAATCCAGAGACCCAGACAATGGGGACCCAGGTTCAAAACTCACCACAGCAGTTGATGGAATTTGTATTCAATAAATATCTGGAATTAAGAGTCTAATGATGACCGTGAATCCATTGTGGATTGTTGGAAACACTCATCTGGTTCACTAAAGTCCTTCAGGGAAGGAAACTGCCATCCTTTCCTGGTCTGGTCTACATGTGACTCCAGACCCACAGCAATGTGGTTGACTCTGGGCAATTAGAGCAATAAATGCTGTCTGGTCAGTGATGACCTCACCTCATGAATGATTTTTAAAAATGCATTTTTACTTAATTATTACTGACTTTATTAACCAATTATTACATCTTTATTGATTAGGTTTTATTTGATAATGCCATAATTGAGTTTTTTTAAAGATGGTTGTTAGTTTTGTTTTGTTTGAAACTTTATATTCATGTGAATTGAATTGATTATCTTGTTCACTGGAAGAAATATTTTTGTCTTATGCTTCAACTTGTGGTGCCCTGGAATTAGAATGACAGTGCACTCCTCCAACCTTGGGTATTGGTGGTAGGCTTAGTGAGTGACAAAAGGTAGTGGAAGTTACAAGGTGACGAAAAAAAAAGCAAGTGCAGGTGAGGAGATATGTATGAATAATGATGAATGAGATCTTAAATTTTTGAGGAATTAGCCTGAGATTGTCAAGAATATGATTGGAATACATTTAGTGCACATTGAGCTTGAAGGAGGCCTGGGTGCAGTGAAGTCTGAGAAAGGCTAGGATAATGAAATCATAGCTGGAGCTCACTGAATTATTCCTTAGCTTACAGAAGAATAGCAAGTGGGTGCACTACTACCATGAGAAAACTGATAATTATTACTGAGATTGTATTGTGTTAGGAGGTTGTAGTGATGGTGATGAGATCCTTTGCATGCTGTTGACCTGTTCAGAGTCCTAGTAGTTGTCAAACTGTGACTAAAAATTGCTGTTGCGAACAGAAAATAGCTTTCCTGATGGCTTTTTAAAAATTTTTCAAATCAACCTTTCTTGACATGTTATTGCACACCTCTGGAGCAGGTGAGACTTGAACCCAGATCTCCTAGTTCAGGGGAAAGGGGCACTACCGCTGTATTAAAAGAGCCCCACACTGATCACTGTTTTCCCTTTTATATCTGGAACTGCACTTATACACAACTAAACAGTTTTTCTTACCCATCACCAGATCACCCATGGCAATTTTTAAAACCTATTATCCACCACCTGGTAATCACCTGTGTTATCCAGTTGATTAGTTAACATGCAAAGCCCGTTAAGGACAATGCAAACCACCAAAGGTGAGTGAGAGGGAGAAGGGGCTAAACAGAATGGAGTTGGAAGAGGAGACAGAGCGCGTGATCCCCTGGGGTCTTTTCATTAAGTCACTCATGTTTTCCAATTAATTTACATGCAGACTATCAAAAGTTAGGGAGAGGGCAAGGGATCTGAATGAGAATGAGAATGAACCGATGGTTTTTCTTTAGTTCCCTAATCAACCTGTTCAGAGATGTTATTAAGCACCTCCTACCTCCTGCTCAGAGGTGTGGACACTACCGGTATGCCATAAGCACCTCAATCCAATTGTTGTTTTTATGCGTTTTTGAATCACCCTGTCCGGAGATGTTATAACACATCCCTGGAGCATGAGGGACTTGAACCCAGGCCTCCAAACCCCATAGATAGGGACACTACCACAGTGCTGCAGGAGTCTCAATCCAAGCACTGTTTTAATGTTTTTGCTTGGTTTTGGACCAGGGAACTCTTGTATGTAAAGTGAATGTGATAACTGCAACACTGAAGAAACAGTGGCTGAATGGTGTTTTTAAAAAAAATGTCAAACTTATTTTATAATCAACCTTTACAGAGATGTTATCTCATGCCACTGGAGGAGGTATCATATTTTTTAGGAGGGGCAGTGAGTTACAGGTGTTGATTATTGACCGGCCATGATGATAACCGCTGTTCCCAATGTGAAAAGCTGTCAGAGTGTTGACAACTTGTGTGGTGACTCCAAACCTTATTATAAAAGTGAGAAGTGTGCACTTGTGGGCTAATCAGTTTACTTGAAATTCTAAACCAGGAATTGCTGGAGAAACTCAGCAGATCTGGCAGCCTATGTGAAGTGAACGAAGAATTAACATTTTGAGTTTTAGAATTGAAGAAGGGGCACTCAAAAATATTAATTCTGCTATCTTTTCACAGATGCTGCCACCTGCAGAGTTTCTCCCAACAATTTTTGTTTTTGTTTTAGATCTTCAGCCTCCTCAGTTCTTTGCCTTTTTTATGTACCTGTAGTTCAAAGTAAAATGCATGTGTACGGTTTCTGCTGCTTTTCTGGTATCCAAAGTTTCAATTTACGGTATTCTTTACTGGGCTTATTGTCTCAAATGACTTATTTCTGGATGCTTTGAGGTCAAATATCTGTCTGGAAAAATGTGAATAGAATTTTTTTACTTGATGTACCACATTTGTAGTGTTATGCATTCCAATTTTCTTTCCTCTGCCCTTAATGGAAGATATGAACGAATTTTGGTAAGAAGTGAAGTTTAAATCATAGATTAATTTTAATGATGCGTGTCCTGCTTTGCTGCAGTGATGGGCATGAATTAAGTAGTGCATTTTGCTTTCTTATAAGGCAATCAAAATCTTGGGACCAATAGACCGCTATTGAATGTTTCCCCATCATCATTTAAAACACTGCAGGTGAACTCCAGTGACATGTCAGCTGCTGAACACTTGTGATGGTTAGGGGTCAGGCAGAACTGGAACGTGGTGTTTGAATCAAGGCCTGTAATAGATTAAAATATAACATGATCTTATGTTGAAATATAAATTTTAGAATGCAGGAATTTACTTGGATGGGTTGAGATATCTAAACAAATGCATCAGTTTAATTTTTATTCTTTTAAGGGACATGGGCATCTATGGCTTGCCAGCATTTATTGCTTGTCCCTAATTGCCCTTAGTGATAACCTGCCATCTTGATCTGCTGCATGTAGACCAACAATGCCATTATGGAGGGAATTGCAGGATTTTGACCCAGTGACAGTGAGGGAATGGTAGTAGGTTTTCAAGACAGGTGTGGAGAGCAGGGAAACCTGCACAGAGTGGTGTTCCCATGTATCTGCTGTCCTTGTATTTCTAGACAGTAGTGTTCGTAGGTCTGGAAGGTGCTGTCTGAGGGTCTTTAGTGAAGTTTTACATTGCTTCTAATAGATAGCAGGCAGCGGTGTGTACGATACATTGGTGGATGCTTGTAAATGCAGTGATAATCAAATGGGCTGCTTTGTCCTGGTTGGTGTCAAATTCTTGTGTTGTCGAAGTTACCCTCATCCAGGGAAGTATGGAGTATTCTATCACACTCCTATTATTTACTTTGTAAATGGTGGACAGGCTTTGTGGAGTCTGGAGGTGAGTTACACATAGTATTTCTAGCTTCTGACCTGCTCTGATGCCACTGTATTTATATAGTGGATCCAGTTGGGTTCCTGGTCAATGGTGAGTCCCCAGGATGATGTTAGTGGGAGATTTGGTGATGGCAACATTATTGAGCATCAACGGATGATGGATAGATTGTCTCTTATTGGTGATGGTCATTGTCTTGCATTTGTATGGCTTGAATGTTACTTGATGAGGAAATTACAGTTTAGAGAAAACTTATGGCTTTTCTAATTATAGTTCCAATATTCTGTAAATTCTCAACGCTTCTTTGTTTCAACTACCTAATTTTATTTAATGTTTGATAATTGCCCAGCTCTTTACATAGCACCAACTTGAAAAGTACAATATTTGAAGCACAAGTAATTTTGTCCAACAGATCAATGAAGGTGTTCGTGCTCCACAGACTCCTCCCACACTCCATTTTACTCTATAAATGTGAGTTATTGTTAATCAACTAGTTTTGACATGTTAAATTATTTTTAATTGCAGAACTAGAACATGGTCCTTTTGACACTAGTAGGGGTGACAAGACCCTATCATACCATAAATATATCCTTTTACTGCTTTTTCCCTTTTCTTAAATACATCTGTTAATTGCTTCAGTTGCTCCTTGTATTGAGTTCCCCATTCTAACTGCTGTATGCACAAAGAAATAGATTAATAAGTGCCGTTTTTGTTAGTAGCTCATAGTTCTGGTCTTGCCTGCAGGAGGAAACAATTTGTCAAGCCTTTTCAATCTGTTCATTTTGGGTTTTCTTTTCTAAAAATAAGATCCCCAATCAATCTTTCCAATAGGTTTAAAACTCATTTTTCAATGATACAATAAGTCATTGCTGCACCTTCTCCAGTTCCTTCATATTTGGTGCGGCACGGTGGCTCAGTGGTTAGCACTGCAGCCTCACAGTACCAGGGACCCGGGTTCGATTCCCGCCTCAGGCGACTGTCTGTGTGGAGTTTGCACATTCTCCCCGTGTCTGTGTGGGTTTCCTCCGGGTGCTCCGGTTTCCTCCCACAGTCCAAAGATGTGCAGGTTAGGTGGATTAGCCATGCTAAATTGCTCATAGTGTTCAGGGCTGTGTGGGTTAATAGGGGTAATAAAATGTGAGGCTGGATGAACACAGCAGGCCAAGCAGCATCTCAGGAGCACAAAAGCTGACGTTTCGGGCCTAGACCCTTCATCAGAGAGGGGGATGGGGGGAGGGAACTGGAATAAATAGGGAGAGAGGGGGAGGCGGACCGAAGATGGAGAGTAAAGAAGATAGGTCTCCCCCCCACACTGCACCACACAACCAGCCCAGCTCTCTCCCCCCCCCCCCCCCCCCCCCCCCCCCCCCCCCCCCCCCCCCCCCCCCCCCACCCACTGCATCCCAAAACCAGTCCAACCTGTCTCTGCCTCCCTAACCGGTTCTTCCTCTCACCCATCCCTTCCTCCCACCCCAAGCCGCACCCCCAGCTACCTACTAACCTCATCCCACCTCCTTGACCTGTCCGTCTTCCCTGGACTGACCTATCCCCTCCCTACCTCCCCACTTACACCCTCTCCACCTATCTTCTTTACTCTCCATCTTCGGTCCGCCTCCCCCTCTCTCCCTATTTATTCCAGTTCCCTCCCCCCATCCCCCCCTCTGATGAAGGGTCTAGGCCCGAAACGTCAGCTTTTGTGCTCCTGAGATGCTGCTTGGCCTGCTGTGTTCATCCAGCCTCACATTTTATTATCTTGGAATCTCCAGCATCTGCAGTTCCCATTATCTCTGGGTTAATAGGGGGATGGGTCTGGGTGGGATGCTTCAAGGGGCGGTGTGGACTTGTTGGGCCAAAGGGCCTGTTTCCACACTGTAAGTAATCTAATCTAATCTAATCATTTTACAACAATAAGTTGTTGTAAATCAGAATTCTTATAAACCAGAGATAATGGGAACTGCAGATGCTGGAGAATTCCAAGATAATAAAATGTGAGGCTGGATGAACACAGCAGGCCAAGCAGCATCTCAGGAGCACAAAAGCTGACGTTTCGGGCCTAGACCCTTCATCAGAGAGCTCTCTGATGAAGGGTCTAGGCCCAAAACGTCAGCTTTTGTGCTCCTCAGATGCTGCTAGGCCAAGCAGCATCTCAGGAGCACAAAAGCTGACGTTTCGGGCCTAGACCCTTCATCAGAGAGCTCTCTGATGAAGGGTCTAGGCCCGAAACGTCAGCTTTTGTGCTCCTGAGATGCTGCTTGGCCTGCTGTGTTCATCCAGCCTCACATTTTATTTTCTTGTAAACCAGAACTGTTTACAGCCACCCATGATCTAAGCAAGATTGTGTGGCTTGTCAATTCACTACCTCTGGAAATGAAACTTAGTGTTTTCTTTACTTTTGTTTATGACTTTATTAACCTGCATTACTACTTTAAAGGAATTGTTTAAGGTTTTAGAGTAGATTTATAGCTCGGGTTGTGGATGTTGTGGTTGGTTGGCTCGCTGGGATGGTTTTTGCTTATCTGGTCAGTGTTACAGTTCAAAGCCAGAAATTTAAATTGTTAACTGAAGGAAGTATACTTAGGTTGTAATGGCTCGTATCAATTTAGAATAGCTCCTGCAGATAACAAAACACAACATTTTTGTTATATCTCATGTTTTTGTGCATCTGACTTGGCCAATGGAATTTGAGATTTTTCTATATTTGATGTTTAATGAGTGTTTTTTCTAATTGCTACATTTTGAATTTTGAGATAGCCTTTGTTCAAATTATTATTGGGCATTGTTCTCACAGTCTCCAGTATAAGTGTTATTATTTGGGTTTGGAGCATTAATATAGTTCTAGCTTTATCCAGTAAAATACAGAAATTTAATGCAAATTTGGATGTGGAAATGTCAACCCACTTTCTTAAGGTAAGGAAGATTTATTTAAGACTGTGACATGTTTTAAACTTCTTAAAACATCAATTAAATTATTTTGCACTTAGTGGCAGTACAATTACGGAGTAGAGGCAAGTACCCAAGCTTGTTGGAAACAGTATTGTGTGAAAATGCCACCTTCAGGTCAGATGTAGTTTCAGGTGCTTCTATCAACCATGTCCTTTCAGGCAGTTAGCTCATTGAGCTGCTAAACATCAGGCTTTTATGAATAAAACATGTAATTCTGCTAGACTTTACTTACATCAGGGTGAAGGTACGTTGATTGTGACACTGAATTTATCCTGACTTGGGCACCCAAACAAAATGTACTTGTTGGCAGCTTGACAAGCTGTGCTCTATCATATCGTTTTTGTCTTAATTTTCTCCTCTTTACCTTCTTTACTTAAGACCACTTTTGGACATTCAAATGCTTTTGTATGTTACAAGAGTCAAGTGTTGTCATACCACATTCTGAGAATAGTTTAACTTAGATCATTTTATAAGCAAATGCCGAGTAAAAACGATTGTTATTTAATTTCGAAATCTACAAATGTAGAAACAATATTCTTATGTAGAAAAACACTTTTACTGTAAAACAGGAACATGGTAAAAGTAAAAGGTGAAGCTATTTTAATTAGTTTGAAATTCGCATCTGATACTGCTTTTCTTCCAACGTGTATTTGTTTGTTGTGACGATGGTATATTAGGTGCCCAAATGACTCAATTTGTAATACATCAGCTTGCAGAAACTGGTATGGTGGACTGAATGTCAGTGGCAGTACATGAAAGGTTTATGATGGTGTGGTATCAGCTCTTTTCCGTAAATAAGCTAATGTCATGGTAATGAAATATGATTACCATTTGTGTAACCAAGTAGGAGTGTTATTATCCCTGTCAAAGTCAGCCTTTCATGAGATTTGAGTCAATTGCAATATTTCTATATTTAAATGCCTGGTTGAGTTACTGCAGATAAGTAATTCCTAAAAAAACATTATTATACATCTGCTACTGAACAGCTGAGTCTTTATTAATAAATTATACTAACATGAACCTGCTGTACAATGCGAAGGTCCCTTCACTTCACAAAAGGACCATACACACACATGCTGTTTTAAACCGTGTCTTAGCAATTGTAAGAAAATGTTTACTTCAAGATTTGTATGCTATAATGAGAAAACCTAAAATTTAGATTAAAAAATAAAACTGAACAGATATGTCAATAAAGCCAAGTATCAATTGTCTTTATTTCGTTTGATCCACTTCCTAGATATATCAGGAAGTGATATACCCCAGCACTATCGGTTTACTGAACCACAGAAAAGTTACTGCAAGGAAAGGAGCCATTCTGCCAGCATGTCTGTACCATCTGATTAAACAAGCCACCCATTATAATCCCAGTTATCAGTGCTTCAGGTGTAAATCATATTACTTTTTAAATCAGCTGAATGTTTGTTCCTGAACCACTGAACTGGGCAGCAAATTCCAGATATCTATCATACTCCAGGTCGAAAACATTGTTCCACATATTCCTTCTGATCCTTTTACTGATCACCTTAATGTGCCCTCTCCTCCTAATAAACAGAACCTGACAAACTTGAAATCTTCTGTTCAACAATTTTGTCAAGAGTTTTGTTTTCTTGTTCTATTGTAATGACCTTATACTCGATAACTTTCATTATAGTAAGATCATAATTGCTTTAGAGATTGTAAACATCCAATGCACTACAATGTTGTGAGGTATGAGGAAAGATCGGATAGATTAAGGTTGCTTTCCTTAGAACGGAGGAGGCTGAGGACTCTCTCAATCGTGGTGTACAAAGTAATGAGGGGTCTTAACTAGAAGTGACATAATAAGGTGTAGAGCTGGATGAACACAGCAGGCCGAGCAGCATCATAGGAGCAGGGAGGCTGACGTTTCTGATGAAGGGTCTAGGCCTGAAACGTCAGCCTTCCTGCTCCTATGATGCTGCTTGGCCGACTGTGTTCATCCAACTCTACACCTTATTATCTCAGATTCTCCAGCATCTGCAGTTCCTATTATATTTGGAATTTGCTGCCCAGTTCATTGGTTGAGGACAAATGTTCAGCTGATTTAAAAGGAATACAATCTGTACTTGAAGCCGTGTAACATGCAAGACTATAGACTAGTGCTAATACGTAGGGTTACAATGGATGGCTAGTTTAGAGGGCAGGCACCATCATGATGTGCTGAATAGCTTCTTTCTGTGGTTCAGTAAACCTATGATGCTGGGGTATATCTGTTCCTGTCTAGAAATTATATTAGTCAAATTAAAGGCAGTTGAACTGATACTTGGCTGTGTTGCTATATTTGTTTAGTTTTATTTCCCCTTCTAAATTTCAGATTATCTCATTAGTAACATCTCAGTTAAGCATGGGCTCAAAGTATGCTGTTGGACTTGAATTCAATTTTGGCTGACTTTTAAATGCAATGTTGTGGGTGTGCTGCACTGTTAGTGAAGCCTTAAGATATTGGGCCGACTTTTACTGTGAATAAATCACCTTACTTATATATGTATGCAAATAGGAGACACTTCCAGTGGGCTCAGATGTACAGTTAAACATGTAAGTGCGGAATGCACATTGCTTTTCTCAAAGATGTGTGAAAATGATATCTTACCATCTGATTCTCCATTCAAACATATGAAATGATATGAACTCTCAAACAGATGTCATAGACACTACTTAAAAGTCTGTCACTGACAGCAAAATCTAGCTCACCATATTTTTGTTTGTTCAGATTGTCCATTATGCATCATAGACAGTGAGGCTGCAGAAGCCACCATATAAACGCAAATTTGCTGCTTCACTCTGTTCATGTGAGCAGAAGATATGTTTTCAGTTCTTAAAATGTAGTTTTATTCTATTTGGATTGATAACAATTTGTTCATGAAAACCATGTTTATAATTGACCAATTATATATTTCTTGTTGGGAATTGGATTTGAAGAGAAGTGTCAGTTAGTAGTTGACAGCAGCTAATACAATGCAGTAGCAGATATATTTTCCAGGTAGCTTGAGCAAATGTTCAGTGGCAGTTTTCAAAAACAGGTAAACAACTATGATAGTGGTGTAAAACCCTTGAGAAATTCATGTCTGTTCAACATTGCTCACTTAAGCATTTTAGAATGTATTTGGTATAATAGCAACTCTATTAAAAGAGACTCATCACCGTCAAAATTTGCAAGTGATGGTATTTCCTACCTTTTGTGTAAAATTGAAAAACTCCTTCGAGATGGGTTATGATGCTTTCTGAATCCATTATTTGGACCGCTCTCTTTTACTCTACTCTCACCTCTGCAGTAACCTTCCTCTCATACCTTTTCAGCAATTAGAATAATCCTACCCTCTGCACATTAACTGCATAACTCAGTACTCCAAACAGAATGAGCTTCGTTTGCAGAGATATGAGAGCCATAATGAATACCATACAGTTTCTAAAAAAAATGCATGTGGTTAAGCTTGCATTTATCTCAGTTTGGCAAAATACTTAGAGAGCTGTTGAAATCAATGAAATAGTCTTGTATTTTTATCTCATTTTGACACGTTTTATTTCATCATCAGAAACCAACTCCTCCATCTTGTCAGTTAAATGACAATTGTACAACTTCCTCCGGATTTTTCTTAATTTTAGTATGGTGCTTCTGGATTACTTGACCACTTTCTGCTTTAATGTAAATTGCACTGCTCCCGTTTGTGATTTTATGCACTGTGCATGTTACTAAAATACTCTGATAAAACTTTTGCATTTCAAGATCCTTAATTTTATTTTTAACATTTTGTATTCAACACCACAACTAATGTATCATACCCTCAATTAGAGATGTTCTAAGTGTTTCAGGAATAGGCAAGAGTCAGCATATTCTTCTGTACGGAGTATCATGGAAGCTAGGTCAAGCTACAGGATGGTTGCAGTATGATGTTCGACTGAGTCAATGATAGATTCAACATCTGATTGAAAATAGCTCTCAGCATGCATTGCATTTTTGAGCAAAATGTAGTGTTGCACAATATTATTTAAAAAATGATATCATGGATAGCTTGCTTTTTTTCTTCCAGAATGCAATATCTTCCCAACTTAGTTGTCTAGGAGGGTTGTAGACCAATTGTATGTTGCTCGTTGGAAAGTGGATTGGTGTAGAGGTGTTAATAATTAGATATCTGCTATTGCGTTGTATTAGCTGTTATTTTTCAGGTCAGATCACAAAAAATGACAGAGTACGGTAAAGAGGTGGAGAGCTTATAGCGTTGTGTATAGACAAAAATATCTCCCTCATTGTCAGTAAAACAAAGGAGTTGGTCATTGTCATCAGGAAGCCTGATGTCAATGACTAATTCCATCGTTTTACGTTATACACACCCCTGTCTGTATCAATGGCGCTGAGGTGGAGATGGTTGAGAGCTTCAAGTTCCTAGGAGTACATATCACTAATGATCTGTCCTGATCCATCTACACTGACACTATTGTCAGGAAAGTGCACCAACACTTGTACTTGGTTAGAAGGCTAAGGAAACTCGACATGCCCGCAAGTACTCTTAGCAATTTTTATGGATGTACCAGAGAAAGCATCCTATTTGGATGTATCACAGCTTGGTATGGCAATGGCTCTGTCCATGCCCACAAGAAATTTGATTTTGGTGAACGCAGCCCAGTCCACCATGAAAACCAGCTTTCCTTTGTTGACATTGTCCACATGTCCTGCTGCCTTGGGAAAGCAGCCAACGTAGTCAAAGACCTTCTCCATCCCAATTATACTTTTTCACCCTCTTCCATTAGGCTGAAGATTCAAAAGTTTGAAAACACGTAACAGCATTTTAAAGAACAGCATCTTCCCTGCCCTTACAGACTTACGAACCAACTTCTTGTACACTAGAGTTGATGTTTCCCTGCACCTTCTCTTTAGCTGCTGCGCTAAATTTTGCATTATGTTCTGTTACCCTGATACACCTATGTAAGGTATGATTTGTCTTAAATAGCACATAAAACAATACATTTCACAGTGTTTCAGTTCATATGAGAGTAATAAATTAAAATCAAAACATTTCTGTCTCTGTCCTGATGCACTGTTCAAGTAAAGCTCAGTGCAAACCGGAAGAAAATCACCCCATCTTCTGACATGGCACACTTTACAGTATCTGGGTTGGTCAATTTTAGATCATAACCATTTCTCTATTTTTTTGCTTTTTTTTTGTTTTCTTACACATTTGTTTCTTAATTCCTTTAATTTGTATTAAGGCGACTGCTATACTGCCACTCTCAACTAATCTATAAAAATATTTTGATTTCTTTGCTTGGCTCATGACTGTTGCATTTGACTTTCGTATCATGGTACCTTTTGTTTTTAGATGTGTGCTACCTCCATTCTCTTGCAGACTTTTCCTTTTGTTGTTTTCTGCCTGTCTTTTCTCTGTCCCCCAGCACACACTCCCCTGCCCCCCACTTCACTCACTTAGAATCACTTACATTTTCTAACCGTTCATTTGTCTCCAGTGTGACAGCAGTTGTTAATTAGCCTGAATTTGCATCATTACAGTGACTTCTGAATTGATGCCATTGATGAAGATTGCAACAATACACTTAGAGCAAGAGGAATGGGGCGTCACTGACAACTTCTAGGCTTCAGCTCCTAGCTGCAAATGTAAGAGGTGGCTTGTAGTTTCATATGAAAATTATAGTGAACTGTGACAGCATCAAAATTCAGGCAGTTCGGAGCAGTGACCTGTATTCAGACGAAAGTAGTGAGTTTTGATATGATTAATGCATGAAGCAAAATAAGTTAAGTATTTTGCACATAAAAAAGCAAATTTCAAGCACTTTTGCCATTGGTGCAATCAATTTTAGGTTGTTGTAAACTTGAAAGTTTCAGGTGTACATGAATGATAAAGTCAGGGTGGCACGGTGGCTCAGTGGTTAGCAATGCAGCCTCACAGCACCAGGGACTCAGGTTCGATTCCAGCCTCAGGCGACTGTGTGGAGTTTGCACATTCTCCCCGTGTCTGCGTGGGTTTCCTCCGGGTGCTCCGGTTTCCTCCCACAGTCCAAAGATGTGCGAGCTAGATGGATTGGCCATGCTAAATTGCCCATTGTGTTCAGGGCTGTGTGGGTTATAGGGGGATGGGTCTGGGTGGGATGCTTCAAGGGGTGGTGTGGACCTGTTGGGCCGAAGGACTTGTTTCCACACTGTAGGTAATCTAATCTAATCAAATGACTTGGTTGTCGTTTGATCTAATAGTTTCTGCAGAGGGTCACAGGATTACAAAATTGTTACGGTGCCGAGGGTCTGTGGCGTGTGCACTGATTGTCTTGCTCTTAATCTTTTTGAGAGGGAACAGGTTCTCACAATTTCTGAACTACCGTTGTCAAGTTATTCTGCAGTCTGTCCAATGTCTTTGCAGCCTTCCTGAAGTGTGGTGCTCGGTTCTGTACACAATACTTCAACTGAGGCTTTTACAAACTTATTGTAACTTCCTTGTTCTTATACTGTCTACCCTTCTTAATAAAAGCCTAGAATGATGTATGCATTATTAACTGCTCTTACCACCTGTCTTGTGTTTCTAATGACTGATGCACATATACAGCCATGTCTCTACTGCTGCACCATTTTTAGAAAAAATTAATTCATGAGAAGGAGGTTGTGGTGGTGAGCTACCTTCTTGAACTGTCACAGGTGTAGGTAGAGCCACAAAGCAATTAGGAAGGGACCTTCAGGGTTTTGACATGTCAACACTGAAAGAATGATGTTTCCAGGTCAGGATGGTGAGAAGCTTGGAGGGGAGCTTGCAGGTTGTGGCATTCCAATTTATTTGCTGTCCTCGTCCATCTAGATGCTTGTGGTTGTGGGTTTCACAGGTGCAGTCTGAGGACCCTTGCTGGATTTCTGCAATATATCTTGTGCACTGTGTTGATAGTGGAGGGACTGAATGCTGGTGGATTTGGTGCCAATCAAATGAGCTGCCTTATCCTGGATAGTGTCAAACTTCTTATGTTGTTGGAGCTACCCTCAGCCAGGCAAGTGGAGAATATTCTATCACACTTTTTTGACTTGTACCATATAGATGGTGGATAGGCTGTGGGAGTCAGCAACGTCCTGCAAGATTCTTACCTCTAATCTGGACTTCTGCTCACTGTCTCTGTAGGGCCTGTCGAGTTTAGTTTCTGGTCTATAGTAATCCCCAGATTGAACCCTCCACTAGCAATAGTGATGGTAGTGTCAAGGGATGATGGCTAGATTCTCTTCTGTTGGAAATGGTAATCGCCTGGTATGCGTGTGGCATGATTGTTACTTGCAAGTCAGGTAAAACCTGGGTGTCACCCAGGTCTTGCAATGTTTAGGCATGTACTGCTTCTCTCTGTTTAGGGAGTCTTGAATAATGCTGAATATTGTATAATCATCAGCGAATGTCCTCACTTCTGACTTTAGATGGAGTGACGGTCACTGAAGCAACTGAAAATTCTTGCTCATGGGGCACTATTCTGAGGATTGCCTGTAGTCATGTTCAGGGGCTGAGATAATTGACCTCCAACAACCACAATCATCTTTTGTGCCAGGTATCGTTACAACCAGCAGGCTCAAAATTGGCTGGTTATTGGAAGTCAGACTTTGGAACAATACAGTTTGTTTTATATTATCACTCCATGTGCTTTTTGCCAAAATATTTCATCTCACACTTCTCCACATTGAACCTCATCTGCCAACTATCTGTCCCCTATCTTATCAATGTCTTTTGAATTTCTACAGTTGGAAAGGGGAGGTTGAACCTCTTTGATAATTAAAATTGAAACACAAGCCACCAATCTGTTACGGCAGGAGTCGAGGTCCCCTTCTAATAACTAAACCCGAAATACACAGAGAAGCCTGCCTCACCTCATCTAATCTGGTAAGCTATTATGAAGAAAGGGAGGTTAAATGAAAGAAAATCCCTGATATTCAGTCTATAAGTAACAATTTATTTAACTCCAACAGTGACGAAATTAACAGGACTACTAACACACTATCCCCCCCAATGCCTAACTAAACAAAATTCTACTGGTATGCTGTTCTAGTAAACACAAGTCCCACTTCTATAGCTCAAATAGTAAGAAAAAGAAAATTAAAGAAAATCAAAACTTAGTCTCTCAAAATCCACAAAATGTGTCTCTGAGAATGCTATGTCATAAATTCCTTTCTTCTGATTCTACTGTCAAGGAGGTTTTCTCCATGAAAACTCTTAACTAAAAGTACTGTGGTGCTTTTATGGATATGATGGTGTTTTCTTAGAGCTTAGCGATTTTCTTATGAGAACTAGATGCATATTTCTCAGATGGCGGTTCATGCTCTCACCGATTTTCAGAAAATCTTCTCTACCTTGGATGACATCAATTTTCTTATAACAGTATTGGTCTGAGGTTGTCAAAACTATCAGCTTTAAATTCAATTGGCTTTCAATCACTGAGTGCTTGGTTTAAGTCATTTCGCTGATTCTAGTTTGTTGTTGAAACATCAAAACACACCTGAGATAGAAAGAACAGCTGATGCTGGAGCCAGAGATAACCGTGTGGAGGCAGAAGAGCACAGCAGGCCAGGCAGCATCAGAGGAGCGGGAAAGTTGACGTTTTGGGTCAGGACCCTTCTTCAGATTTGGGTCCTGACCCAAAATGTCAACTTTCCCGCTCTTCTGGTGCGTGGCCTGCTGTGCTCCTCCAGCTCCACATTGTAATCAAATGTGCCTCAGGTTTCCAGTCATAAAGCCAATTGAAACGTGTATCCATTTTCTACCTGATTGTTCATTTTCAGCTACATTTGGACATTTTTTTTCTGCATAAATATCTAAGCTTAGAAAAGCACCTTATCTCTTAAAGAGAACACACACTTCTTTTAGCAAATTCTAGCTTCCTGCCTTTCAATTCACAGTAACATCACACTGTCCTCAGTCAAGAATGCTTCTAGGATTTGTCATCTGCAAATGTTGAAGTTGTACCCTGTGCACTAAATGTAGATCATTAATTATATCACGGAAAGCAAGAATCCAAATACTGACTGAGAACTCCACTGCAAACCTGCTTCTAACCTGAAAAACATCTATTTGTTATTCGGTTTCCTATAGCCAAAATTATATCCATGTCAAGAGGCAAGAAAGGAGGGGAGGTGGCATTTTTGATTAAGGAATACATTACTGCTGTAACTAGGCAAGATATTTCTGAAAAATTGTCCAGTGAAAGCATGGGTAGAAATTACAATTAAGTGGAGAAAGATCATTTTGATAGGATTGTATTATAGCCCCCTCCCAATAGTAACAGAGAAATTGAGAAACACTTACGTAGGGAGAGCTCAGATATATGTAAGCATAATAAAGTTGTAATAATGGGAGATTTTAACTTTACAGACACTGACTGGGACTACCATGATGTTAAATGTTTGAATGGTGAAGAATTTGTCAAATGTGCTCAAGAAAATGTTCTTTATCAATATGTGGATGCTCCTACTTGAAAAAAGAGCAAAGGTAGACCTTTTGAGCAATAAGGCTGGGCAGGTGACTGAAGTAAAAGTGGGGGAGCACTTCGAGTCTAGCGAACACAATTCTATTAGTTTCAAAATGATTATAGAAAAGGATAAGCCTTCCATAAAAGTTAAAGTTTTTAATTGAAGGAAGGCAAATTTGAATGGTTTGAGACAAGAACTTACAAAAGTTGATTGGAGGAGTCTGTTCTCAGGTAAGATGATGTCTGACAAGTGGGAGACATTCAAGAGAGTGATGACAAGAGTTCAGAGGCATCACATTCTTGTTAGAGTGAAGGCTAAGACTGGTAAGATTAAGGAATGATGGCTGAATAAAGACAGAGGCTCTAGTCAGGAATAAAAGAAAATCTCTCTTTACATATAGGCAGTTTGGCTCAATTGAATCTCTTAATTAGCATGAAGAATGTAGGGGCATTCTCGAGCAAGAAATCAGGAAGGCAAAGAGGGGGTATGAGATACATTGGCAGATAAGGTGAAAGAAAATCCAAAGATATTGTACAAATACTTTGAAAGCAAGAAGGTAACTAGAGGGGGAGTTGGGCCTCATAAAGATCAAGGTAATAGTTTTTGTGTTGAACTCCAGGAGATGGGAGAAGTGCTAAATGAATATTTTGAGTCAGTTTTTACTGTGGAGAAAGTAATGGAGTCTGCAGAATTCAGGAAGATAATCTTTTAAAGACAATTCACATTACAGAAGAGGAAGTTTGGGACACCTTAGAGAATATAAAGGTGGATATATCTCTGGGATCTGATCAAATGTATCCCAGAATGTTGAAGGAAGTAAGAGAGGAAATTACAAAACCCGTTGCAGAAATATTTGCATCATTTATAGTTATGGGTGTGGTGCATGATGACTGGAGGGTGGCTAATGTACCTTTGTTTAAGAAAGGTTGTAAGGAAAAAAACTGGGGAACTATAGACCTGTGAGTCTGAGTTTGGTTGTGGGTAAATTATTGGAGGTAGTTATAAAATGTATGATTTATTGACATTTAGAGAAGCAAAAATTGATTTTAGGAAAGTCAGCATTGTTTTGTGTGAGGACAATCATGTCTCAAACTTGATTGGGTTTTTTGAGGAAGTTAGCAAAAATGTTGATGATGGCAGAGCAGTAGATGTGATTTATTTGGATTTAGTTAAACCTTTGACAAGGTTCCGCATGGTAGACTAATTAGTAAAATTAGATCACATAGGATTCAGGGTGATCTTGCCAATTGGCTTAACGGCAGGAGACAGTAATTTTGGAGGTAACAAGATGTAGAGCTGGATGAACACAGCAGCCCAAGCAACATCTTGAAGAGTCTAGGTCTGAAACGTCAGCTTTCCTGCTCCTAAGATGCTGCTTGGCCTGCTGTGTTCATCCAGCTCTACACCTTGTTATCTCAGATTCTCCAGCATCTGCAGTTCCTATTATCAGTAATGTTGGAGGGTTGCTTTTCGGACCGCAGGCCTCTGAGCAGCGGTGTTCCACAGGCATCAGTTCTTGGTCTTCTTTTTTGTTTTATGTAAATGATTTGAATGAAAATATAGGAGACATGGCTAGTAAGTTTGTGGATGACTCCAAAATTGGTGGCGTATTAGACACTGAAGAAGTTTTTCTAAGATTAAAAAGGGATCTTGATCAAATGGGATAATCGGCTGAAAAATGACAGACGGAGTTCAATCTGATAAATGCGAGGTATTTTCATTTTGTTATAACAAACAAGGAGAGGGCTTATACAATTAATGTTAGGACCTTGAGCACTGTTGTAGACTGGAGGAACCATGGGGTGCAGGTACATAATTCTTTAAACTTTGTCACATATGGGCAGGATGGCTAAAAGGGCATTGACATGGTTGCCTTCATTGCTTAATCCTTTGATTCTCGGAGTTGGGGTGTTATTTTGAGGTTGTATAGGACATTGATGAGGCCTCTTCTGGAATACGGGATCGAGTTCTAGTTGCCCAGTTGGGGCTATAAAGAAAGGCTGGATAGGCTGTGACTTTTTTCACTAGAGCGTATAAGGTTGAGAGGTGACCTAACAGAAATTTATAAAATAATGAGAGTAGATGGTAATTGTCTCTTCCTAAGATGGGGAATTTCAAGACTAGGGGACACATTTTTAATGTGAGAGGAGAGATTTTTTTCAAAAAAAGGGAATTTTTTTATACAGTGTGATTCACGTGTGGGATGAACCTCCAGAGGAAGTGGTGGATGAGGGTGCACTTGCAACGTTTAAAAGACATTTGGATTGACTTGGGAATAGGAAACGTTTGGAGGGATATGTGCCAGGAGCAGACAGGTGAGGCTAGTTCAGTTTGGGACTGTGTTTGGCATGGACTGGTTGGACCGGACAGCTTGTTTCCAAGCTATATGGCTCTGACTCTTAAGTTGTTACCATCCTTTTTATTCTGTGAGCACGAAGTTCACTTTCCAATCTGTGCAGTGTTTTTAAAACATCACTATTTTTGTCATATTTTGATGTATATTGAAAGCCGTTGGGGCTTTGCTTTCTGCAGACTCCTGCTATTTTCTTGTTCAATGTGAGAATCAACTAGTTTAGCCTGTTTACTTTGCTCTATTTAACTCCAAATATGTTTTGAGATTTGTGGTCATGATCAGTGAGGAATAAGAATAGAAATATTTAAAATCAGTTGTATCTATAGCAGTCATCCTTCCCTCAAAATGTTTGAGTGCATTTTTTTTTGGTTTTGCTTACCACACAGCTTTTTCAGTATGCCCATGAAACATTTTCATTACCCTAGCACACTACCCATGATTTAAGAAGTCAGACTAAATGGGTGGGTGGGGGGGGAGAAAAAGAAAAAAATCCTGGAAAATGGTAGGTTGGCTACTACAAAGAGAAAATACAGCTTGGCACCTTTTGGATGCAGAACGGTATCTCTTGAAGGGTATGTTGTATGCTGTAATTTCTTCTTGATAGATGCCATTGAATCTGCTGTGTGATTACAGTATTACTTGTTTTTATGCTGAGCTGTGGTTTTACTTCATGATTTCATGAAAATTATCCTTTTGTAATTCTGGCCAATGTGACAAATGCATCAACAGTGTCGGAAAGATCTTGTATAGACATTCTTTGCACATCATTGTGCCAAAGAAACTATTGTCCTTGGTGGAATAAAACACATTCAGATGAATAATGAACTGCATGTCTCATGCATACATAGCCTGCATGTGGCTAGGCTGAGAGGTTGGTCATTACAGCACATGTTGAATGTTGAAAATTTCTAAACATTTAAGCATTTTCTCAAGAGTACCTTACTTCACTGTGTGACTCATGACAAGTTGGGCATGTCTTCTGCATGGCCGACACAAGACTCCCCAAGTGAGTACTCTACTAGCTTTGAAATAGCAGGTGAGCCCCAAATGGACACAGGAAGCACTTCAGTGATACCCTGAAGGCCTCACTGGTGAAAAGTGGCATTCCCACAGACACCTGGGAATCACTGGCCCAAGTCCATCCAAAGTGGAATAGGAGCATTTGGGAAGGCATTGAGCATTTCAAAACTTGCTGTTGGAGAAAAAGCGGAAGCCAGGTGAAAGCAACAAAAAGAGCGCTCTGCCACACCAATGGTCCGTCCAGTCTTTCCGTGACCACCACCTCTCCCAGGTGTAACAGAACCTGCGGAAACTGCATCAGTCTGTACAGCTGTCTGCTGGCTCACCCTGAGACCAGAAGAGGTCATCCTCACCTGGTGAGGGTTCAACAATGATGAAGCTGATAACTTGCAGAACAGAAAATTAAGTGATGGCTCCTATGATTTGGGAATCATGCTTCAGGCTGAGACAGAAGTAGTACCAATGCCACATTTGTCATGACAAACTCTCACCTAATGTTTCTGTGTTGGTTGTCAGTTAGAAATATAAAATTGACATGAATAGAATAGTGGGATGTCTGGGGAAAGTCCCAATAGTTGACTTTTCTATGTTCAATAGTACTAATTATTTAGTTCCTAAATATACAAATTTTGTTAGTAGGTCATTAAGGGTTAACTTGTGCAGCTATACCCTTGCCATTATAGGGTTACAGTGAAAAGGACTGAATTTTCTGATTGAGTTGCATGGAGGGTTTCTCTCATGCAATCCTTTGCTCACCTCATTAATTGTTCATTTACTCAAGTCCCCCACTTTGGCAATCAACCAGCAGCAAAGGCAGAAGTGCACACTGGTGTCAGACTTAAATCCCAGTTGGGCACTACTTCAGAAGCATAAAGTCAGAAGTTGCCCTTCATACTCTGTTGCCTCAATGTTTTTGTCCATTCTATGTCCCAGAAAGAGAAGCTTGCACCCTGCTTCAGGTAAAGAGACTTGGAAGTGCTGCTAGATATGGTGGTGGAGAAGATGGTTGTCCTCTTTTCTGTGGACCAGCAAAAAAGACTATGGCACTATAGAGGAGCTACACAGTTGAACTTTTGTCAAACACTGCATACTATCCAAATCATATTTCTGTGAGTCAGTTCCAGGCTCCATCTGTTAGTTAAGATATCCCCCACTTCACTTTAAGTAACCTGTTTGTGTAGTTGTCATGGTCAGCCCACACAGCTTCAAGTTGCCCTTGTTCTCATCTAGATTTAGAATACCCAGGTTTCCACCCTCAGCCTTTGGCTTGCTACATTTATGTGCCCTCTATCACTATCCACTGTCTTTCCTTTGAAGCCAGGTTGGCAGTTACTTGTTGGGGAAGGAGAAAAGAATTGCCGTCCTACAGCACCCTATGGCCCCCCAAGTTATAGCAAATGGTTGCCATGTAATATGTTTTCCATGCAAGCAGCTGGCATGTTTGTAGGGATGACATGGATGTAGCATGCTGTTACAGTAACCTGTCTGCCTGCTTGACTGTTCAGTCCTGGTAACTATGATGAACAACCTTACTTTCTGTCTGTGCTGAGAATCAATTCAAACCAGAGATGCTGGGATCCTGCACATTCTTAGTGAAGTGGTATTGTGCTAAAAGGGAAGCTAAGGCAGAGATGCTGTGTCTGAAGTGGGCACTAAGAAAGCAAATTAAGAGCCTCTAGATGTATCCTGTAAAGATGCATGTGATGAACGTGTAACGCTGTGCATAGAGCGAACTGGGAGGAGCATTGTTGTGTATGACACAAACACTGAAATATTATGAGTTAGTTCAACATTGGCCATGGTGATGTGGTGAGCCTGATGTTTTGCTGCTGCTGAATTTGGTGGATGAAGGATGGAAGTGGTGGCGCCAGTGGGTCATGCCTTGAATAGAACTGAAGATGGAGGCCTGGAGAATCAAGTGGAGAACTGAATCCACCAAGCACCTATCTGACTTTCTGGAATAGAATTGACCGACGTGTTTATGACCAACATGTGCGAGAATTGCAAACTGCTAGTAATGAGGTGCAAATACATGGAAATAAAGTGCTTGATGCTTACTGGCCAGATTCTTATCTAACCTTTGATCCTTATAAAACAAAATTGGACTTTATTTTCTGGATGTCAAGAAACAGATTTTTATTCACACAATGATCTCCCAATTTTTTGCCATTATCAATGTCTCTTAAGAGCTGGGAAAGTTCCATAGTATGTATTTTAAACATGTCAGACATAATGAAAAGGAAGATGTTGGACCATAGCCATGGCAATGCGAGAAGTGAATAATGTAGCGGGGGAAAAAAACTCCAAAAAACTGCAGATGCTGAGAATTAGAAACATAAACAGAAATTGCTGAGAACACTCAGGTTTGGTAGCATCTGTGGAGAGAAAGCAGAGGTAATGTTTTGGTTCGAGTGACCCTTCAGAACTAATCTAGGGCCAATGTCTGTCAAAGCATAGCTTTTGCTGAGTATATCACTCGAGAGTGACATGAAGATAGGCCAGAAAAAGTAGAAGACATTGTAGGCAGGCAAACTATCTCCTTGCATTGTTCTTCCCTTGAGTTCTCTCTAGGCACTTTGGTATTTTTTCCTAAAATTAAAAAAACATACATTGTAGAACCGTTCATTGTCGACCCGGTTTGGTTTACGGCTCCATGCTGGATTGTTGTTGGCTTTTGACCATACGAATGAAAGTTATTTTCTATACAATAAAATAATGGGGAACTTCCATTATATAGTAAATATCACAGTGATTATTTTGTGTAAAGCCGCTGGTGGATGTGTTCTCCTATCTCATCTGCCATTTGCTGTCAGAACCATTGGTGTCTTCATTTTATTGGCAGTGTACACTGTCAATGACATTGACTGGCAAATACTCCTTAATTCAGATCCTAAGGCTCAGAAGCAGAATTATGTCATTTGGCCGATCAAGTCTGCTGCGCCATTTGATCATGGCTGACATGTTTCTCAGCCCATTCTCCTACCTTCCCACCATAACCTTTGATCCCCTTACCAATCAAGGAGCTCTCTGTTTCTGTCTGTCTCTCAAATACACTGGCCTCCACAGCTCTCTGTGGCAATGAGTTCCACGGATTAACCACACTCTGAATAAATTCTTCCTGTCACCTCAGTAATCTGATGTGAATATCACATACTTGCTCTTGTGTTAATCTGTATTCTGCCATTAATCACCTGAGTAATGATAGGTAACCTGGCATAATCTCCTGAGGTAACAAAGTGTGAAGCTGGATGAACACAGCAGGCCAAGCAGCATCTCAGGAGCACAAAAGCTGACGTTTCGGGCCTAGACCCGTCATCACTGTGTTCATCCAGTTTCACACTTTGTTATTTTGGATTCTCCAGCATCTGCAGTTCCCATTATCACTGACATAATCTCCCGAGGTGGTAGTTTTGTAAGTGAAATCTTTGAGATGGAAGTAATCTAAAGAGAGGTCTTTTAAGAATTCGAGCAAATTGGCTGTGACTATTATTGTTTGATAGCTTGTTCAAATGTAGGCTTACCCTTGGGAGGAAGAATTTTGATATATTTTCATTATTGGAACCAATTGGTATTCCTAGTTTCTCTGGTTACCTCATTTTGTCATTGTTGAAAGGGTACCAGGCATTTGTTTCTGTTATTTTCCAATCAGTCCATTCCATGTTTTATAGAACCTGGTTATATATTTCTTAAAACCTTCTTTAACCTTCTCAAAATAAGCCTTTGTGATGAAGGATGTGACATTGCTGAATTTCTCACGCTGAATCATGCACATGTCTTTGGATTGCTTCAATCTAATTTATTTGTCTTTCTGCTATGTTTTGACCAAACTAGAGACGTCTGATTATTATCAGACAGCCAATGGCAAAACTGCAGTTTCAAGAAATGGCGTTCTCTTGCATCGTACACAAGATGGCTGTTTGGTTCCGCAGCATGACTGCCCATATTGTAGTGTTGTGTCTGACTGTTCAGCCTGGACTTGCAACTTTCCATTCTTCGTTTTAAAATAAATTAAGGGTTGTAATTTTATTTTTTAAATTTGTGCTTTTGATTATTTCATCCCCCACCCCGCCATCAATGAAGTGCTTTGTTTCTCTTTGCTCATTGGTGTCTTGCTGTCATTTTCCCCTGAAATCTCTCTTCCTGTGACTATACTTACTTTAAATAATTTTGATGGTAGTTGATACAAATGAGTACTGTTCCTTGGGTATTGCTGACTAGATTCCTCTTACCTGTTAAGAATAGATGTGGTTTGAAGACATATCTATTTGATTGCTGTATTCACTAATCCACTATTTATTTGTGCTTTTGAAGAATTAATATTTTTGGTCATGTAAAATACATCCACAATAGAATATATCTTTGATAAACTGTGCATTCTATACCTGATCTGTCCTTCACACTTTGATTTATTCAATGTAAAAGTGTTAAAAACAACATCACCTGCCTCAAGTTGATTATTTTTTCAATGCCTGTTGCAAGCTGTACTGCCCAATTATGCATTAGTTGCGAATTTGGACATAACTGTTCCGTACTCCTTTCTGAGTAGTGAAGAGAGATGGCATAGAATCTGTCTGGTATATATTCCCAATTCTCCTCCCAACCACCAAAAATGTGTTCTGTTCCCTATTATTGTGTATAAAAGCATGCAAGGCTTCATCAGTCTTTTCTCTGATGTTGAACATTTTCTCCACAATTGCTTAAGAGGAATGCTGGGCCCCTGGTGATCTGAAAAATAGTTTGGGTGGTAATGAAGTTAGGTTAACATATATTTAAAAACACATCGGGTGAGGGGACAAAGAAAAAACTTCTAACTTTGATTCACCTTTACAAAATGATATAATGTGTCCAGTCATACACGATGCATGGGAGTTTAGCCAAATGCATTTTGGAGAAAGTTTAGCCAAATGCATTTTGGAGAAAGTTTAGCCAAATGCATTTTGGAGAAAGTTTAGCCAAATGCATTTTGGAGAAAGTTTAGCCAAATGCATTTTGGAGAAAGTTTAGCCAAATGCATTTTGGAGAAAGTTTAGCCAAATGCATTTTGGAGAAAGTTTAAGCAAAATGAGGTTGGCAAGATTGTACTTAAAGCTATAATACAGCCAACATAAAACCAGTAATGAATAACTAGCATCATTTTGCCTTTGGAAAGTGGTATAAATACATTTTTGATTGAAATATTTGTTGGAACTAAAATGAATTGGAAGTAACAAATCAGAAAGCCGTTGCTTGTTATCACAAGGATGAAATGAAGCTGAATTTTGTTTTCATCTAATGACTGAAGTCTGAGAAATTAAGTAATAGAAATAATTTCTGTCATTAACTGCTGATCAAAAACGTCTAAACTAATACATTTGTCTTTCAAGGTGCGTGTTTTATCCGTACGGATCAACTAGATGGTGAAACAGATTGGAAGCTCAGGGTAGCTGTTTGCTGTACGCAGAGGTTGCCAGCTTTGGGTGTAAGTATGATACCTGCATTGCTAGCTTCCTGTTTGGGCAATGTACGTCTGTGAAAGTACCTTTAACATACAATCATGAGCACCATTAGTATTTTTTAAAAATGGTTTCTGCAGTTCTATTCCAATCAGCTTTACTGCACTCTGAGGACAGGACGTGGGTGTTCTGCAAAGCAGCCACCTCATCTGCGCTTCACTTTCCTTGTAGAGAGGAGACCACGTTGTGACCAGCGAATACAGCGGACTGTATCTGTACAGTAGACAATAACGTTGTGCCCTTAGTTACATTAGTTCTCTGACAAGCAATTAGTTTGTATTGAGGCAACAAGGTTACCAATACCAAACACCTGTTCCTTCTGAATTAGCTCAGAAATTCCAGTCAAATAGGTAGTTTAAGTTAATGGAAGCTTTTATAACTTTATTCAATGACAATGTAGCGATGGAATAAGTGCCCTACTTTTGATTTAAAGTGAATAATAATTTCTTGGTAAAGGAAGGTTCAAACTGTACTTGGGCATTTAGAAGACAGTATAAGATCATGAGGATAATGTGACGTGATGATATGGTCAAATATTTTATTTGAATTCAGACATTGGTGGATCTTGTCGGGACAGAGTTAGTGATCAAAAATACATTGCTTGAACTGAGTGAGCCAGCTGATGCGTAGTCTGAATGCGAATGTTAAAATGGTATTCACAATCTAGAGCCCATCTTTTTTGCAGAACACATATGGTTAACTGATTAAAATCATGCATTTAAAGCATTTTGTAGTCCAGCTGTTTGAAATTCCAGTTAATATGTACTTTACAATCTGCACTGATAAAGAGCAATTTGTCCTTCATTATGTTATCCAAAACTGCATCATGATGCAAACAAATCTGAAAGGGTAAATTCTTGCTGTATTTGGTAACCAACAAGTCAAGTAATTGCGTATATTTCAAACAATTAATTCTGGTTTACACAATGTAAACAACTTATGATTGTAAAACTACCAATTTTCTTAAACTTCTGACCATATTAGATGAAAATGAAATAGAAAATAAAATCGTAAATAACCATCAGGTTATATCCAGCATTCCATGCTTGAGGCATCTAAATTATGTGGTAAGCTTCTACTTGTAAGCAACTTGAAGTTGTATAAACTGTTGAAGCCAAAATGTGCCTAGTTATCTATTCTCTAATATTTCATTAGTATTTCTGCAATAAAAAGTACAAAATGCCTTAGTTGTGAAGATATATTGAAAAGGATAACCAAAAAATAAATCAAAAATATGGAGCATTTGTAGCAGTGTAAAATCAACGATGCCTAATTGAATTTGCTTGTTATGATGTACTGACCCATCTCAATTGCACATTGAGAATTTGTCATCTTATTGCATACTGTTAATGTGCATTTTTCCATGTGATTTATCATTTTAAAAATTAACTTAATTCCCTTTTTGAAAGGACTCAGTTGTAGACACGCACTTCTTTATCAGATTTCAAAATGAACTGTTCTGTGTATCTTCTAACATAGGCTTTTTTTTTCTTTTTGTCATAATAGGGTCAGTCAGATCAAATGAAGCTTGAATGAGGTTTTGCTGTAATGTGATTGGTGCTTTTCCATTGAAAATATAGTTTGCAGATTAGCTTGGTTAGAAATGTTGTAGTGCTAAAACTACATGCTAACTCTTAAAATGCACACAACTTAAAAAGGTGAACTTTGTCCACTTGCAGTTAACTGGAGAATTTAGTTTAATCTGTGCAGTACAGTCAGAGGGTTATATCTGTGATTTGAAGAGGGGGCTATTTAATGCAGAGGAAAAGCTAAAATGTACGTGAGCACTCTGATAATTTACATTTCAAGTAGATGCTATGGGACAGACATCGTCTTTGTTGGCACTGGGTTCTCTCTTTTAATTCTCACATGGAATGTGGATATCGCTGGCTGGCCAGCATTTTTTTTTTGCCTGTCCCTTGGTGGTGAGTTATCTTGAATTGTTGCAATCCATATGCGAGAGGGTGATCCACAATGCCCTTAGTGAGGGAATTCCAGAATTTTGGCCTGGTGACTGTGAAGGAGTGGTGATATATTTCCAAGTCAGGATGGTGAATGGTTGGAGGGAAACATGCAGGTGGTGGTGGTAGTGATTTTCCAGTGTATTTGCTACCATTGTCTTACTCGGTAGGAGTGGTCATGGGTTTGGATTTCTGCAGTGTTTTTGGACCTTTTTATTGGGTATGGTCATTGCCTAGCATTTGTATGGTGCGAATGTTATTTGCCACTTGTCAGTCCAAGCCTGGATGATGTCCAGATCTTGTTGTGTTCAAATTTGGTTTGTTTCAGTATCTGAGAAGTCGTGAATGATACTGATCATTGTGCAATCATTGGTGAACATCCCACTTCTGACCTTTTGATGGAAGGAAGAAAATTGGTGAAGGAATAAAGATGGTTGGGCCTAGGGCACCACTCTGAGGAATTCCTGCAGAGATGCTGTGGTGCTGAGATGACTGACCTCCAACAACCACAGTCATCTTGCGTGCCAGGTATAACTTAAACCAGCAGTGACAGCACCGCACAACCCCCCCCCCCCCCCCCCCCCCCCCCCGCCCCCGCCCCTCCCCAAGTCATTCTCACCTCACTTCTGGAATTCAGCTTCCCCCCCCACCCCGCCGTGTCTGAACCAAGTTTGTAATCTGTACTGAGGCAGGAGCTGAGGAGTGGCCCTGGTGGAACCTAAACTGGGTGTCACTGAACAGGTTATACTTGAGTGGGTGCTGCTTGGTAACGTTGACACTTTATAGCTCTTTACTGATGATTGAGAGTAAACTGATGGGGCAGTAATTGGCTGGGTTGGATTTGTATCAGAGATAATGGGAACTGCAGATGCTGGAGAATCCGAGATAGCAAAGTGTGGAGCTGGATGAACACAGCAGGCCAAGCAGCATCTCAGGAGCACAAAAGCTGACCTTTCGGGCCCAGACCCTTCATCAGAAATGTCAGCCTTCCTGCTCCAGCAGCTGCAGTTCCCATTATCTCTGATACAATTTTAACCTCACTGTGAGGCCTGTTCCAGGGATGCCTAACCTGAAGAATTTACCCTCCTTCCTCTGGACAAACCTCAGGGGATCTCTCTCCCACTGCAATTCTCTTATAATCCTCTCCACCTATCTTCTCTATCCATCTTTGATCCGCCTCCCCTTCTCTCCCTATTTATTTGAGAATCCTCTCCCCATCCCCCTTTTCTGATGAAGGGTCATTGAGGTTTATAAAATCATGAGGGGTATAGATAAGGTGAACAGGTGTATTTCACCTGGGATCGGGGAATTACAGATTAGGGGGCATATTTTTAAGGTGAGAGGAAAAAGATTTAAAGAAGACATGAAGGGCAATTTTTTTTTGAGTGGTTTGTATGTGGACTTCTAGGATGAACTTCCAGAGGAAGTGGTAGATGTGGGTACTGTTACAAAGTTTAAGACATTTGGATGGATACATGAATAAGAAATGTTTGGAGGGATAAGGGCCAAGTGTAGGCAGGTGGGACGAGTTTAGTTTGGGATTATGGTTGGCATGGTCAGATTGGACCAAAGGATCTGTTACTGTGCTGTCAGACTGTATGGCTCAGTTGCAGCAGTGAGAACTGCAAAAATTCACCAAGACATCTTTGACAGCACCTTCCAAATTCACAACCAATATGACTGAGAAAGACAAGGACATCAGATACATGGTACACCACCACTTGCAAGTTCCTCTCCAAGCTACTCACCATCCTGACATGGGAGTACATTGCTGTTCCTTTAGTGTTAACAGGTCAAAATCCTGGAATTTCCTCCCCAATGGCATTTTGGCTCTATCTTCAGCAAATGGACTGCAATGGCTTAAGAAGGCAGTTCAGCAGCTTCTCGAAGGCAAATAGAGATGATGGTAAATGTTAGCCCAACCAGTGAGGCACTCATTCCATGAGTGAATAAAAAGGAAATTAAGATAGTGAGACTTTCATCATCCATGCAAGAAAGTTTTAAAAACATTTGTCTCAAAGCCTTGCTGAAGAGTGTTTTTATGATCAAAATCATTGTTGAAACATTTAGAACTGATCGTTGATCTATGAACATGTATATGAATTAACAACAGAAGTAGGCCACTTCACACTTTGAACCTGCGACATCACTCATTATTGTACATTTGTCTTTATTTGTAAAGACTTTTAAGTATTGTCACTTTCATCCTTATTTCCCCACATTTCTGCTGTTAAAGTGTAGAACTTATCTTGGCAATCCATTCAACATTACCAAGAGTCAAACGTGTTCAGTGTAGAGAAAATGTGACAAAAACATACAAATAATATCATTTTCCTTACCCATTTCCTTATCTTACTTTCTGTAAACAAGTGAAATGTAATTTAAACTTCCTAGTTTAGAGATTACTTGACCTCTTGAGGAATTTTCAGTCTGATTAAAGAACTTCATTGCTCAGCCAGTTATATACCAGAGACAAAACCTGTCAAGGGTGCTGTGTTGAATCAGATCGCAGATGACTGCAAATCTAGTCTAAAGCCAATGAAAATTTTATGGACAGCAGTCAAGCTAATGTGTGACCAGCACTCTTTCTTTGCTGCCGAGTGCAAAATCTAGTCCATGAAAGCCTGTTTATTTCAGAAATTGTACCTTAATACCATTGCTCTTGGAATCACCACTTCATAGTCAATTTTCGGGAAAGGGCATTTATAACTCAGTGAATTATATTAAGTGATGCAAAACTTCAAATTTACATTTGAAATTCCAAATTCAGTACTCCAGCTGCTATTTGTTTCTAAAGCCCATATGTTAGTGCCACTTCAGTTGAGATATTTAGTCTTGCATTTGACATCTTGTAGCTCCATTGCAAAAAGAAATCCTCGAGTGTCCTCTGTTTGGATCTGTTGCTTTCCTTTTCCCCGCCCCCGCCCCCACCCGCACCATCCTTTGGGCAAACTGCATGTCTTTTTACTTGGCTAGTCTTTCATACCAATGCAAGAGTCGACGGTTGGCAGAATATGCTAGGAGGCACCTTGCTTAATCATGATTGCCCCCTCTTCATGCTGATAGGTATACAGTTTCTGCCACTACTTCCTGCCTGGCACAATTCATATCAGGAGTTAAGATTATTCACATCTTGAAATATCTACAAAATCATTGTAGATCTCAGCTCAAGATCGTTGAGTTGACCTGTTGTGAGAGCCCTAACGTTTAACACACAGTCTAATATAATCACTGATACTATTATTTTACTACTAGGAGATTCCGGTGTTGGACTGGGGTGCACAATGTCAAAAACCTCAACACCAGGTTATAGTCCAATAGGATCATTAGAAAGCACAAGCTTTCAGAGCTCTGTTCGTTCTTTGGGCCTGAACTATGAAAGCTTGCGTTTTCAAATAAATCTGTTGTACTATAAGCTAGTGTCATATGACTTTTTGACCTTGAGTTAGCCATAGGTATGGATTTGAACAGTTTCTGCTTCTCACTGTTTCTACTGAATAAATTTCTGCTAAAAGCATGATTTATGTGTCATTTCATGTAGATGACACCACATCTTTGCAAAGCTTTTGTATCGAGCACGTCACTTTCTACTTATTTACGTATATGTTCTTACATGTCTGCTTGCTACAGTTTGAAAGTCGTAGTGCCCAATAAATATGTCTGGCATCATTGGCATTTAATGGAAACCAGAACTATCCAGTGTTTTACCTTTCATCACTTCCTGTCACCCTAACAGCATTCATAACAGTGCACACATTTGTATGTCTACTTAATGTTTGTATTAATGGGGACCACTGAGTTTTTCACACTAAATTATTACGACGAAAGTCCTTTACTGATGGACCAGTTTAATAAAGCATGCAATTTGTTTGGCTGTTATGAGGATAGGATAATTATTTTTCTTGAAGTCTATAATGTGCATGATGTTGAACCCCACAGAATTTAGATATCAATTTTATGTTGAGCTTTTGATCTGTCATACTGAATTATTGTGCAACATGTTCTTGATAAAAGTAAGTTTTAACGCACTACCTGGAAAATCCTCATTCCATGTATTGCAAAGCTTTTTGCATGTATTACCAAAAAAACCTTCTGATTGTATTTTGTGCTGCTCATACAGGTATCCATTATCTTGTTATTTAGTTGCTTCATATGAGATGCTTCCCCAGATTTGTGGGATATAGTCATTTGCCTGCTAATTTGTTAGACCATGAAGGAAAGATGCTTTGCTTTGTTTGGGTTCTGAATTGCTGGAATTTTTCAATGATATTAGAATTGTAATATTGATGTATTTAAAACCAAAACATAAATTTTATCTTTCAGAAGATCCATAGTGAGTTTCCATGTCAGCCTGCCAGTAATAGCAGCTAGAAAATGGAATCCTGTTGTGTGCTTAAGGATTAAAATGTCAGTGTGTATAGTATAACTGTATGACCAGAAATTCAACTGGTTAGAGGCTATGGATACATTGTTATTGGGTCAAAATCCTGGAATTCACTTCCTAAGGGCATTGTGGGTCAACCATCTGTATTTGAACCGTAATGGTTCAAGAAGGCATCTCACCTTTTTTCATGCCAGCTCTATTTCCATTTACATTTTAAAAAGCAAAATGTATCTGTATTTAAAGCTAACCCATTGTGAATGGTGATGTTAATTTGCATGATTAGTGTTTCATATTTAGCTGATTTAGGAATACTACTTAAACAATATTCTACGTTTTTACATTATGAAGTTTTATATATCAATGTAAAATATTGTTTAAGTAGAAAGATGTGAATTCCCTTTTGAATCTCAGTGCAAGTAAAGCATAAACATGTCCATCCATGACTTACCTGTCTGCCCTCTGAATCCAGCTAATATGTGTAGCTGCTGATAAATTTTGCTCACGTTTCATCGTGTATTTTAGAAAACAAAACACTTTTTGATCAGAATTAAGTTAGTGGTCTTTGAGACTTTTTACGTGGAGTTAAGATAGTGTTGTAAATGGACAAGAATAGAAGGGAAAATAAAACATTTGTGGTCAGCTCAAGTATAATAGACAACTAATTTGTATTATTCTTGATGCAGTTTAAGCAAGCTGCTTAACTTGTTATGGATGTACATTAAAAAATAGTTTATTTCAGTTACTAAGTATGCATTCTTAACTGATTTATAAGACTTTACATCGCAAGAAGAAATTATTTATCATTTCCGAATCTTGAATTTAATAAATGTAAAATTGTGAAAAACTTAATTCATGTTTTGTTTAAAATACCTCCTGCAAGGCATAGGAAGAAAGAATAAAATGTAACGGCAATTAATTAAGCTTTTGCACAAACTTTGCAATTCTTCCGCAAGTCTTCTGTGAAATCAGCTAAGAGAGAGTTTTAGTTAAAGCTCCAACTTATACGCTAAACATTTTGTAAGTATGAGCTTTTTGGGAGTGCACCAGCAATGCTAATTATAATCCAAGTTATGCAACCATTGTGTGTATCTGAAAATGCAGTTTCATTGAATACTAAATTTTTAAATGGAGCATAAGTATTAAAAAGTTTGCCTTCTGGTATGACAATTAAATTGGAGCCAGTTAAGACGAAAGTTGCATTTACTTATGTTATAATTGCTGATTACAATTTACTAAGTGCAGTTGTTGGTTTAAAACAAGTAAAATTTACCTAATGTAACAAGTGTCCCTTCATTACATTGAGTGTTATAGTTTTAGCTGGACTCGCATTGCATTTGGTGAATTTAGATGTTGTCTTGAACCCTGAGACAGTTTAATGTTTTGTAGCAATTGCTTCAAACCTAACCCTTCCTTTTGTAAGCTTGGATTACGTTTTCAGTACTTATTTGTTAGCATAGCAATTTTTAAAATGTGGCACAAAGTATTGTGACAAAAATAATTCAATTTGGACATAAATGTAAATGCTTCTCAGTGTCGTTGCTCTGAATTGACACATTTTTTTGGTAGCTTCTGTCTGAAAGCTGCTTTATTTGGACTGAAAGAATGCATTTGAATACTACAAATATTTGATGAGTGAGTTATGATATCCCACTTTGATACAGGATACTGTTAGATTAGTATTTTTGTTCGGAAATATTTGTTTAACTGTTTGTATTTTGTGGTTAATAAGGTTCTTGATGTTTCATTTCAAAAGGCGCAGCAAAGCACTTTGAGAATATGAAAAGTTGTTCAATGGATTTTGATATTTTAAGGAGCTAGCATTTTCTAAAATAAATCCTATTAATGAGTTAATGCAACTGTCAGTCCCAGTTAAACCTGTGCTACAGCTGTAGACTGGTGACGAGAATTACTTGTTTGTACCTTGGGTGTATTTACAATGAAAATCTTTCAATTTCTAACAAATTATACTGTTTGTACCTCTAGGCTGAACAGTTCTGCTGTATTTCTGGAGTGTTTTAAATCCAGTTCTGCTTTTCTCATTATTTGAATGTCTGAACAAAAAAAAGTAGTTTCAAAAAAATTTAGATATTGAATATTGAAATAAATGAAAACCTGTTTCCAGAACACCACCTGTAATACTGTTGTAATGATTTATGTATACGTAATGCCACCTACTGGGCTAATGTCAAAAGCACATGAATGTGTCTACTATAGGTAAGTTATGTGCTCCAAGTGCTGCAAATCTATATAACACCATAGAAGCATAGAAAAATTACAGCACAGAAAGAAGCCAATTAGGACATCTGCTGAAAAAACTAGCTGCCCTTTTTAATCTAACTTTTATAGTACCTGGTCCATCATGTGTAAGGTTACAGCAGTTTAAGTGCAGGCCTAGATTCCTTTTAAAAGAGTTCAGGATATTGGCGCTGAATTCCAGGCACCTACCACCCTCTGAGTTGTGGTGGGGGTGGAGGATGGGGGAGAGACTTTTCCTCCTGTCCCCTCTAATCTTTCTGCAAGTCACCTTAAGCCTGCACCCTGCCAGTCATTGATGAACAGGTTACCTTGTCCACTGTATCCAAACCACTCAGCATTTAGTGCACCGCAACCATATCACCACTCAAGCTTCCCTGTTCAAAGGAGAAACAACCCTAGCTGATTAAATTTGTCTTCTAGCTGAAATTTTCAAAATCCTGTACTGTCCCTAGAGCTATTATGTCCTTCCTGTAAAGTGGTGGCTAAAACAGTGTATACAACTCCAGTTGTGGTCTAATCAGTTTCTCACAGAATTCTAATGTTATTTTCCTGCCTTTGTGTTCAATACCTTGCCTAATGGCAGACAGGATTCCTTATGTCTCCTTGACTGCCTTATTTTGCCTGTCTTGCCAGCT
This sequence comes from Stegostoma tigrinum, assembly GCF_030684315.1. Taxonomy (NCBI): domain Eukaryota; kingdom Metazoa; phylum Chordata; class Chondrichthyes; order Orectolobiformes; family Stegostomatidae; genus Stegostoma; species Stegostoma tigrinum. The sequence continues at coordinate 43,160,462 of NC_081358.1, forward strand.
GGAGCATGCTGTGGACCTGCACTTTAAGGTTTCCCAATTCCACGCCACACTCAACACTTTCTTGTTTTATTGTGTATTTCTTTGCTTTGTTTACCCTTCTCAAATGTGTAAACTCATGCTTCTGTGGCATGAATTCTATTTGTTACATTTCCACTTGACCAAACCTTTATAATCCTGCAGACAACAGCCATCCTCTTCACCTTGTCAACTATGTGACCAATGCCTGCAAATTTACCAAACGTGCCTGTCACTTTAATGTTAATGTTAAAATCATTAATACATACCACAAACAGCAACGGGTACAAAACTAGGCCCTGCGGGATACCACTGGAAACTTAAATAGCCCCCAACCATTACCCTTTGTTTCCTATCACTGGACCAATTTTAGATCCAACTGGTCATGTTTCCTTGTACCCCATCTGATCAATTTGCCATATGACAGATGGCATTGTAGCGGTAATGTCAGTGGACCAGTAACCCAGAAGTAAGGTGACTCTCACCATGGGAGATGGTGAAATTTGAATTCATTTAAAACATTTGAAATTAAGTGACCATTTATTTGTCTTGATTGTCATTAAAACCCATCTAATTTGTTAATATCCTGTAGACAAGTAAATCTGCATCTTTACCTGATCTGACGTAGGTGAGAGTCCAAACTCTCAGCAAAGTGGTTTACTCTTAACTGCCCTCTGAAAAAGCTAAGCAAGCCACTCAATTTTTAGGGGAATTAAAGGTGTTCAATAAATGCTGGCTTTACCAGCGATACCCACATTCCATGAATGAATAACTAAAACTAACTTGTCAATTGCCTTGCAAAAATCATGCACACAACATCCATTGCAGTACCTTCATCAACCCTCCTAGTTTCTTCCTCCAAGATGTTAACATTAGCAAATACAATAGCAAGACATATCTTTCTCTTAAAAGCATGCTGACTATTGCTGATTTTAATCCTTACCTTTCCAAGAAGGAGTTGATCCTCTTTTTCAGTAATAATTTTGTACTAGGGTCAAACAGATCAGCGTATAATTATTTGGTCTATCCCTTATTTAATAATGGGACAATGTTGCAGATCTCCCAATCCTCTGGTACCTAGGGAGTATTAGAATATGATCATCAGAACATCTGTTGTCTCCCCTCTGGTTTTCTATTAACAGCCTGGGATACACCCACCCAGGCCTGATGATCTATCCACATTTCGAAGAGGTCGCTTGCTCCAGTGCTTCCCTCCTTTTAGTGTGTTGATTTTTATGTAATATTTCACACTCTTTTAACTAGAACATCTACATCTACCCCTTCCTTTGTGAAGATAGACAAAAGATACAAGTGTGAACCTTGGCCACATCTTCAGCATCCACATAAGTCACCGTGTACATCCTTGATAGATCCAGTCTTTTCCTTAGTCATCCTCCTTATGTTTAATGTACAAAATCTTTGCATTTTCCTTAATTTTACTGGCCATTTTTTTCCATTTTTTGTTAAATTATTACATTTTATTTGAGGTTGTTATAACCTCTGTTTTTCTGCTTTGTCTCTCTCTTTGTACCCTTAGATAAAGAGGCACTAAATTTGGACAAAACACCTTTTCCTTTGTTCCAGTGTGTCTACTCTATCCCTGTAGAATTTTGCTTTTGAGTGCCTACCATTGATTTGCCACTGGCTTTGCTTCAAGTATTTGCATCCGGTCTGTCTTTAAGAATCATTTATTATGTGCCTGTCTCCTGCTCTGAATTTGGCCTTAAGCTTTTTTGTTCCCCTCTGCCAACCTAATTTAAACCCTGCAGTACTCATTATCAAGTCTCCCTGCAACAATCTCGGTCCCATTCAAGTGCAGACCATCTGACTTGTAGGGATCGCATCTTCCCCAGAACTAATCCAAGGTTCAAAAATCTAATGCGAACCCTCCTACGCCATCTTTTCAGCTACATATTCAGTTGCTCATTTCTCATAATGCTGTACTTAGTAGCAAGTGGGATTGGAAATAATCCTGAGACTAATGCTTTACAAGTCCTGCCTTTTAATCTCCTGCAGGGTTCCTTGAATATGCTTTCAGGATATCATATCCCTTCCTTGGTACTCGTGGATACTAACATGGACCATGATCTCTGGCTACTTGCACTCCCCCAGAATTGTATACTCCAACACCTCTGGTACATCTTTAACTCTAGAGCCAGGAGGTACAGTGTACCATCCTGGAGTGAAATTGATGATTGCAGAAATGGCTGTGGGGACCCCTGATTATGGAATTCCGTATATATTCTCTTCCAATATTTTTCATTTTTCACTGTACAGTTGTATGACTCATGGTGCCACTGACTTGACTGCTTGCATTCTTTTGGGGAACCATTGTTATCCAAAATGGAATACTGATTAGCAAGCACAATAGACGATAGACTCCTGCACTGCCTGACTGACTCTTTGCCAAATCCCATTTTTTCATTGCCTGTGCACTTTTAGCCTGTGGCATCACCGACTCCAAAATGTAAGAACTACATAACCACCTTCTGCCAATCACTGCTCAGGTTCCAAAGCCTAGAGTTGAAATTTGTGCAGCTGGTAATACTTCCTGTAAATGTATTTGTCTGGGACACCTGGTTCATCCATCACTTCACACATGCTGCAGAAGGGTTCCGAGGAAGGGTCACTAGACCCAAAATGTTAACTGTTTTCTCCTCCACAGATGCTGCCAGACCTGCTGAGCTTTTCCAGCAACTTTGTTTTTGTTCCTGATTTACAGCAGCTGTGGTTCTTTTGGTTTTTATTTAGCTTCTTACAAGAGGCTGAAAACGGTACATGAAGAAAGGAGCCCCTCCTCCCTGCCACTGCTACACTCATACTTGCCACTCCACACTAATAATAACCAAAGTAGCACATTGTTTACAAGGTGAGAAAGTTGCATACAAAACGTATTTTGCTCTTTTTTTAATCAATGCATTGCAGTTAGTATCTAATTAAGAGCATGGAAGAGTAATTTTTTTTGACAGAGTCCAAATGCACCAGTAACAAATTTTTTGAAGTTGCTAAAGCTTAAATTTGTACTACTTGAAGGAAAGGTTATATGTATTTACATTTTACACATTTACATAGTCATCTGCTGAGTGTTGCAGCCTTATCCATTGTGACACTTTGAATACACTTGTAAACTTTTACTTCTTCAAGAAAAGATGTCAGTATAGTTAAGATTTTGTTGTCTTCCCAAACCACTTAATATGGTCAGAGAATTAAAATTTCAGCAAGTCATTTAAGTTCACTGCTGTCTGGGACCTGTAACATCTAGGTTAAGTTTCATGTGGCTTCTCAGTCCTTTCTAGAGCAGTGCATTTTCTGGGCACTTGCCAAATCTGGAACATTTTCATTTTCACTTTTGAGACAAGATGAATTCATTTAGTTACCTGATATCACTGTAATTTCCAATAATTAAGGATGATATGATTTATAATGTAAATAGCCCATATGGTAAGAAACAATGGTGTTCACATTATTGCTATTGAACGGAATAATTTTATCTGTCATAAACCTCATTATGATTGACAACTGAATAAAGTGTAATCATGATCCTTTAATCAGTTACGAGAAATGGTACTTAGACATGATTTACGGAAACTTCATTTCAGATTCATGTTACAGTATAAGAATGAGTTGAAGTAAAATGTTTTTGGCAGTTATAAATTAACTGTAATACTTGGCTAATTTTTCTTCATCTTAATTTCGCACTGTAAAAATCACTTCTTTTGTATCCAAGGATTATTCTGTGTCACCTTCCCTATCTTGTTGTACAAAACATAAATCAGTAAATCCCCTGTACTATAAACAACAATTTGCAGCATTATTGTGCTGATGATCTGATAACTCTTGGCTCCACAGGCACCTGAAATCATCTTTGAAATGTATGTCTAACTATTGTATTTGCATTTTCATTTGGCTTTGAACACCTTCATCTAAATTGCAGTAATACTTTCTATATTGACAGACAATTCCTGTTCTGAAATATTAACATTTTTATAATTGCATACTGTTGTTTTGGTTGATTCTGCTGTTGAAATGGAAAAATGATGAAACAATCTTACTCAACTAAATGTTAAAATTTACAACATAAAGTTCCCTTTGGTCTTTTGCAGTCTGAACAGTGAGTGTCAGCACCTCAATGATCATGGGGTCTATATAGATCAGGCTGATATTGTCTTCACGAGCACTTTTAACAATGATTCATTTGTTCCAATCTTGTCATGGCCTTCCATTAATTCTTCAACTTCAGTAGACTTCAACTCATCAAAACTTAGCTACCAGTACCCTGTCCTATGTTGTAGTTATCACTGGAAGCAGGAGCCTAGTTTTACTTTGTAATTCCACTTTAAAAAAAATTTGAGTAGAACAATTATAACCCCTCTTTATTCCCTTCATATTAGGAAGAATGAACTAAACGGTTACGGGGAGAGTGCAGGGAAGTGGAGTTGACATGCCCATCAGCCATGATTAAATGGCGGAGTTGACTCGATGGGCCAAATGGCCTTACTTCCACTTCTATGTCTTATGATCTTATATGTGAGATCTGTAGAGTTGGAGAAGATAAAGATGCAAGTTATATGGGGCCATGAGGTGATTGAGAGACAATGAATTTTGCTTTGGTGAACTGGAGCTGCTAAAGGGATATTTTTACAGTTCAAAGTTTGTGATTAACTGAAACTGTCAGTGGATCGCAGTCAGCAAGGAGAGCATTTAGTGCTCGAATTTGAAATAACAAATGTGTGGATGAGTGTAAGAGCAGCAGCTGGTATAAAGTAATGACAGTGGCAAGTGATAAGGTCTTTATGTATTTGGAAGCTCAATCCATATATTCACTTTCAGAAACATTTTAATAATCCATAGATTAATGCAGTCAGATTCAGTGCCAAGAAACCCTCCAGAACATTGTCCAGGAGTGCACTTCTTTTGTACGTACGATTGTGCTGCTCCAAGAGATTTGTCAATTCTTAAAACTCTTGGTGAGTTGTAATGAGACACCATTTTCTCTACTCCCATTTCTTTTTCTCCTGTTATTGAAGGCAGGGACTCCTATTGGGCTCCTATGACAATGGCCACAGGTAGCCTTCAATTTCTTGATTTGTGAAAGCTCTTCACAGACCAATGTAAAAAATGAGTACTACCCAGTTTTTATTGCTAGTGGCAGGTATCACAGCTGATCCCAATTGTAGATGAATCTACGCAATCTTTATTTTTATACAGCAGCATACAGAGGGTTGAAATGTTTACCAGTATGTGTGGTTGCTGCTTACAACTCACTTGACAAATAACTAAGCCTGGTGCAAGATGTATGCTACACTTCTTGATGGTGACACTTGTGTGAGGTCCTTGTGTATTTAGTAAGGATATGGAACTCCATTTATTATTTGCCCACCATATTTTAAGATAATCAATTTATAAAAGTATGCTTAAAATGAGATTCTTCACCTTGCTGTTTTACATTGTCCAGCTGTGATGATTTTAACTAGCACTTACGTAACTGAGAATTGTAGTGCTTTTTCTTTCCCCAACTTAGGAGGCCAGTTGGCACATCTCTATTATATGGCAGAGGTGAACTCAGACAGAAAGCCAAACCTGGAATATTCTGCTTTGTATGCTTTGTGCTGTACGAGACAAGTCTAGACTCACTAAGTCATCAAGAGGGCTCTGATATGCATTCTTGTCAAGGTCTATATTGGCAGTCATGTTTGACACACATTTTGAATGTAGAATAGCAACTAGCAGAATAAATACACAACCTGAACGGAAATCCTTACACTGTGTTATAAACCAAGATTGGAAGAGTGTACTGTCTTTCTGTAGTTCCACTATTGCACAGGTCTGACATGAATTTAAACATTTTATCCAGTTACTGATCAGGCCAAACATGTACTTTATCCTGTTGATTTCAGCAGACAAAAAAAACTCAGTGAACTAGGTTTCTTGAAGCAACAAAATTGTTGATTGTAAATCAACAAAGATGACAAATATTTCAAACTGGTAAATATTAGCCTTTCTAAATTACACATGCACCCACACACCAGTTAAAGAAAAACAAAGGAATTTTATTATGAGAGATCCAATTATTAAAAAAAAGCCAAATAATTGTAAATTCTTAAGGATGCATGAAATGTTCCAGCTAGCTTTGATCCGGCATCCTGGTACATATATAGATGGGTATCAGCAGACGCATTCAGTTGTCACTGGAATCTTTTCAGAAGCAGTTCATTCAGGTGATGCTAAGCAGTCTTCCAGAAGCTTAGGAGGTTTGCTGTAACATTTTCTAGCTTCCCCGCTAGGCTCTGAAAGGGCTTTCTCAAATAGATTGGAAAGGATAAGGTGGGTGGCTTCTGTCTTCAGCTATATTTCAACTGACTTAATTAAATAATATCAAAACAACCCAAAACTCCTGGTAGTCAGGCATGTGACTTCTCTGTAAGTAAGTGCAAACATCCATAGTCTACAAGGCTGTTTACTTTGCTTAATTGTCTCTTCCAGCAGGTTTTTTGGGGGAAGAGAGCTAAAGTGACCTTCCAGTGACCTTTACTTTATATGAAACCATGTACAGGTGTCTCTTCAGGTTTCAAATGAACCATTTTTCGCAACATTTAAAATATGATTTGTCAAAACAAAAATATAAGCTCCTTAGCAAGAGAAAGTAGAATGATCTCAGGAATGCTAATACAGATACAATGGACACATGCAATTTTATTTATTGGTTTAGGTGATTTAGAAGTTTCATTTGATTGAACTAATTATAATTCTAATCATTTTTTTTTGCAGGAAGAGCAGCCTATAGCTACTGTTATAACTTACATGGTAACGAACAGTTGAGACCTGACTTGTAAGATTATCATACTTGATACTAAGAATTCTTGGCATTCTCTAACATAAGGTGTTCCTCTATTAATGTAATTGAGCCCACTCCACCACCTTCCATTGGGATTGTGTGTACAAATATGCCAAGTGTGGTTTAATGCATCTTACAAAAAAAGTCAAGTAAGTTAACCACGGAAAATAAAAATAGACATGAAGTTATATTTTGTGATTATTTTAATTTCTTCTCTGTGCTTCTGGAAAACATTTTTTTAAAAAAAGTATCTATTTTGAGCGAAGTAGGAGGAAGCTTGTGTTTTGCCCACTGAACAATTCAAAGTGTTGCCGTCAGTTTTGGTGTCTGGTATTCTTTTTCTACTGTATTATTTAGCTGTTAGAGACTGCTGTTGTTTCCATACAAAGCTGGAATAATGGTCTGATTATCTAAATTGTGGGCGATAACAGATGGGAAAGAAGTGAAGATGGGGATATAAGACACCACTTCAGTATTAGTATCATATGAATTATTTCTTAATCAACTGATGAAAGCTTGCAGCGGATGGCAAAATTTAATGAATAGATATTGTGTGAATACTAGAAAAAAATCAAATCAAGAACACTCCTTAAGATGAAAACGTTTTCTTCACTAACTTACAGTTCAAAGTTATATTTTAAGCCAGTAATCTTGTTTTTTTTAAAGGGTCACATGAAGCTTTTTCTTTGCTTGTGTACCTTACACTTGAAAGTATGTCAATCATTTTCCTTCTGTTTCCCCTTCTGTCTCTGATCAAATCAACCTGATTGATCTGTTGTCTCTTTCTACTGTACAAAATCTCACTGTATCCTTAATTCTAATTTATTCTTCTGTCTTTCTTTGCTTACTTTGATTCAAAAGTAACACAAAGATGCTTGTAGACGTTTATAAAATCGTGAGGGACATATTTTTTGTGTGAGAAGAAAAGGAATTAAAAAGGATCTGAGGGGCATCTGTTTCACAGAGGGTGGTTTGTATGTGGAATGAACTGCCAGAGGAAATGGCTGATGCAGGTACAGTTACAAAATCTACAAGACATTTGGATAGGTACATGGATAGGAAAGGCTTTGAGGGATTTGTGAAAATTGTTTGGCACAGATGAGTTGGATTGCAGGGTCTGTTTCCATGCTGTATGACTCTGGTGAATACTGTTAGCTTAGAAGAGCATTTCTAATGAACTAAGTACCACTGTATACCTTTCTGTAGATTAGATTTTAAAAGTAGCCTTTCATGCTTACTTAGCTCGCTGTGCAGTCATCATGCTACGTAATATTCTAGGCCACAGAACATTGTAATCTGGTCTATCATTTCATGTTTTTTTTAAAAGGTCCCCTAAGATTGACAGTAATTCAGAACAAAGTATAAACCAACATTAAAAGAAATAGTCTTTAAATCAACACATGAAAATATGTTCTGTAGTCAGTGAAGCCAATCATACTCTAATGTCCTCTAAAGGTTATGATGGTAAACCCTTACAAAATTATAGCTATCACTGTTTGGTTTTTCGTGCCCGTTTTCACTGAGAAATCTCCCAGAGTTAGAGATTGAGATCCTGCTGCTGCCACAGTCGTTGCAGTTGGTCGGCAGGTGAAACAGATAATTAAGGCAAATAGCATACTATCCCTCATTGCTAGTGGGAAGGAGTTTAAAAATGGAAATTATGCTGTAGCTGTATAGGGTGATGGTGTACTGGAGTACTCTGTACAGTTTTTGTCTCAATGTGAAAGGATTTACTGGCAGTGGAGGGGGTACAGACGAGGTTCACTAGGTTGTTTCCAGAGTTGAGATGGTTGGCTTACGAGGAAAGGCTGAGTAGACTGGGACTAAACTTATTAGAATTTAAATGAATGAGGGGAGATTTTACAGAAACGTACAAAATTATGAAGGGGGTAGATAAGATGGAAGAAAAGAGGTTGTTTCCACTAGATAAGGAAATAAGTTTCGTCGATGAGTTTGATCACATTGAGAGATATTTATTATATTTTACATGGATTGAAGTTGCTGTAAGAAGCAGGCTAAAGAGGCGAACAGCAGATTTTAAAAAAAAGTTTGAAAATGCATTTTCAACAACTTTACTGGTTTTCCAAACGCTTTTTTATTCAAGATATTGTATAATAAAAAATCCAACTTTGTCATATTCTTGTCTTTTTGTGCACATGGACTTGGGTCTTTTTGCCAACTTTATCGCTTTAGTTGGTTTACTCCCGATGTAACACTTAGAAAAAGAGGCTTGAGAGAGAAGATCATAAAGTACCCTACCATTAAGTGGTTTAACTGTTAAGTGGTGTAATTTTCAGTGGTGCTAACACTGTGGAGTATGGGAAAACTGTAAACCTTGCAAGAAATATTGAAGCTCATAATGGAAATTTTAATTTTATTCTTTCAAATTATTTGAAGTTGCTAGTAATAATTATTTGCTGCTCATCCAGAATTGCCTTTGAAAGGTGACAATGAGCCACTGCCTTAAACCGCTGCAGTCCATCTGGTTTTGTTACATCCACAATGCTGTTTGAAAGAGACCTCTGGCTTTTAGAGCCAGGACCAGTAAAAGAACAGTTACAGCTCCAAGTCAGGATGCTTTGTGGCTTGGAGGTGAATTGCAGGTGGGTGTGTTCCCATGTGTCAGCTATTCTTGTTCTCATAGGTGGTTGCTGACATAGGTTTGGAAGGTGCAGGTGTAGTTTGTCAAGTTGTCACCTTGTTTTTGTAGATATTGTGCATTGCTTCCATCTTGTATTGATGATAGAGAGGTTAATGCTTCATATCATGGAGAGCTTGCCATTCGAATAGGCTGCACTGTCCTAGATGGTGTGAGCTTCTTGAACATTGTTGGAGTTTCATTCATCCAGGCAAATTGGAAACTATTGTTGTATTTCTAACTTGTAGATGGTGCCCTGGCTTTGGCAAATCGGGTGATGAGTTAAGTATCAAAAAAAATCATTTAGGCTAAGACATGCTCTGTTTAACCACAGTGTTTGTATAAACAGGTTCAGTTCAGCTTGTAGGTGATGATAAGCTCAAGATTTTCTTCTTTCTAATTGAAAAGATGACAGCTCAGACAGTGCATCACTACCCAAGTAGTGAACTGGACTGTTAGTCTAGAATATGTGTTCCAAGTTATGGAGTTGGACGTGAACCCATAATCTTCTGAGATGATTGCTACCAACTGAGCCAGAGCTGACTGTTGGGATTATAGATTAAAAGCAGCTTCCTAGAATTGATGTACAGATAATCTAACTGGTGGCTAGGCTTTAAGAGACTGGCAAAATTGCACAAAATGCAAAGGAAAAGATTCATATTGGAAAAGGGTTCTGCAGTTGCAAATCCTTCATTGACATGGTTGAATGTATTTGATACCTCTCCATAGAAGCCCTCTGTGTATACTAGGTCCCGTGGAATGCAACTGTTTAAGAATACACTTCGCCAATACCTCAAAAGCAATTCAGGATTCAGAATAAATGCTGGCCGAGCCAGTGGTGCTCATGTCCTGTGAAAAAAATTTAATAAAAGGACGATGTATGGAAGGATAAAGCAGCAAGCCTCCCCACAAGCTGAACATTTTCCATCAATCTTAGTGTACTGCCACACAGATAATTACATGAATGTACATAAATATATCTGAAAGTAAATTTCAAGGCAGGCTCTGATTTTTTTTTTGCTGCCAGTGCGTAACATCTGTTCCTTTGTAAGAGCAGGCCTGCATAAATAGTACCCAGAGCAAGACTGCCTCTTATGTAATTCGTTTCACAATTATCAGTACAGTGTATGCATCATTGGGAGTACTTTTGGTGAGTGTGATTTAGCAGCACTGGCTAAGCGACAGTTGGAAAGGTGAAGGGGAGCATGTTTATTTTGGTTCGATAACCACTTGGCTGCCTGTACTTTTTCACGTGCAACAATGTGGTGAAGTTGGGCACCTCTTGAGTTTCTGCTGGTCTTCAGTGGAGATGGAACTGAAATGCTAGGTATGAAAACCTATGCATTGGACACCTTTTTGCACATTTGGCTGGTGCAGTATTGCTTTACTATTCTGTTCCATTTTATACATTGGGACCACAGTTGTATCTTGTCAGTCTCTTCGCACAAGCCCCATTCCTTAATTTTCTTAACTTTTCAAAATTTTTCCAATGTTTTATTTAAAGCTTGCCAGAGCACTTTATTATTATTTGCAAATGCATACATTCTAATTTTAATAGTGCACTCAGCTCAATTTTACATTTTGCGAGAATAGTAGATGTTTTAGCCTTAAAACAGAAGCTGTCCCGTGGCCACAGTTATCCATTTAATGCAGAATCATCGATCGCTATTCTTCCTTTTGTATTGCGTAACTAATTTGTGATCCAATTTACAATGTACTCCTTTATCCTGAAATCTTTGACTTAAGTCACAAGTCTCTTGGTAGCCATCCCAATTGCTTTCTGAAAGTCAGATTAATCTCATCCATCAATTCTATTATGTTCTCAAAGAATTTCTGTGAAGTTTTTTGGCTCGAATTTGACTTGCAAAATTTGGATTGGATCTATTGCCTTTGCTTTTCTAAGTCCTGTTGAACAGCTTCCTTTTCACTAATTTGATCTTTCCCTTCCTCTCCTTGAGCAAATAAACCTTCATACGTCAGGATCATATTTCTAAATTTTGGAATATTGTCATATTTGAATTTAATAAGGAGTGAAAGCAAGAATAAAAACCCAACATTTTGCTTCGATTGCCTAAAGTCGTTTTGAATAAATTATTCTATTCCTGTACAAATATTTAAGCACTTCACTTCTTAAAGTAACTGCCTTCAAATATCTGTTTTCTTAAATTACTCTGTTAATCCTTGGAATTGAAAAATGAAATGCATCCTTTCTTGTACTCCCCCACTGACTGTTACACTGAAGGTGACCATAGACCCTTGAAAAGAGAACATAAAATGTGTGGGAAAATTAACCATGCAAGGTGAAGTTTTATTCCTGTGCCTTGGTGATAGGAAACTCTCTGGTACCAAGTGCAAATGTTAAAAATTTATGACCTAATTTAAATTCAGACACACTAGTTAACAAAATAAGTAATCTGAAAGAATTTAGGGAAATTAAGAAGGGTCTATATTGAATTTAGTTATTTATACAAGATGACTTGCTTCCAGAGCTTTTCCTCGTGAATGACTGAATACAGGTGAATAAATTAATCTGAGTATTTATCTGAACGGCAAGTTAGTGCATATTGAAACTGGATCAAAACCAACAGTTATTTTGGAGAATCAAGAGTACTGTATTGTATGGTAAGCTCAAGGGTAAAAGATTACAGTTGCCAGTTGTAATCATTACGTCTCGGGAAGTAATGAAAAAATATTTTTCCAAAAAGTTGAACATTCACCTGTTCCAACTTGGAACTCTTATTTGTTGTGCTTTACATTGCATTGAAAATTTGGTAATTAAAAAATAGAGGCAAAAATTATTATGCAGTTTTGTGCGTAGTTTGTCAATCTTAAGACTTTTGATGCCAGATTCCATTCCAAACCTGTAATGGGCATAAATATTTGTTGTTTTCAGTACCGAGCATAGTTTACATTGCATTTTCAAAAAGAAATGGACCTCCTTTTGGGCCAATAACTGCTTTGTATTTAAGTTGAAGCTATCCTGATAAAGGTCAAGAAAAATAAGCACCCCCTGCCTCGACTTCAACCCTTCTTTACTGAGCATCTCTGGACTGATCAGTAATTGCATCTCTATTCAGTAGGGGGCTGCATATGGCAAATTTTCAAAAATGTTAAAACAAAAAAAATCCTCCAACTGGAAATCTGGATTTCAAAACATGCTTTCTACTTCATAGCATCTCCTGACATTTGGGTAAAACAACGAACTGTGGATGCTGGAAATCTGAATCAAAAGCAGAAATGGCTAGAGAAATTCAACTAATCTGGCAATAGATATGGAGAGAAAACAGAGTTAATGTTAAACATTCACTCAGTTTTCTGTCCACAGATGCTCTAGCCATTTTGGTTTTTGTTCCAAATTTTGGAAGTGTTTTATTTGTAACAACGATTTTTAGCATACATGACCAAGTGAAGTAATGAAACTGCTGCCTTCATAGGACATAGGTTAAAAAAGGCCCTTTCAAATGAGCAACATTCAGGCTTGTATTCATTTTAGTTTGAAGTCCAAAAGAATATGGAAATAACCGACTGATCGCTTCGGGGAAACCTTGGGCTTTGCAATTGATAAGATGCTTCCAGGTTTTCTCTGCTTGGTTGAATAGTGTCTATATACTTATTAGGCAAAAGATAACAACTTTTATGGACTCTGAAGTTGTTTGACATCATTACTGTGTGTCTGTTTCAACTGAGGAATGTTCAAGAAATCTCCAACAACTTGAGTCGCAAATGGCTGCAGAGACGAAGATTTGAAGGAAATTAGCATTAGTAGGAAGAGTCTACTGATGAAATTAAGAGGCTGGAAGTTAATGAATCCCCAGGAACTACTAGTCTGCATGCCATAGTATTGAAGGAAATGGGTCTAGAAATAGTCATTGCATTTGTGATTATCGTCCAAAATTCTACACATTCTGGAGTGATTCCTGTGAATTGAAAGGTAGCAAATGCCACCCCACTATTTAAGGGAACAAGAGAGAAAAGCTGGAGCTACAGGCCTGTTAGCATGTTAGTAAACCGCCGCCAGTTTTCTCTCACACTCCATCTCCTGCCTTCCTCTCTATCTCCCTACCCCCACCCACCAAATCTCTATCCTCTCCCTCTCTCTCGCCCTCTCTCCCCAGTGCTTTCCTCCTGCCCCGCCCTCTCCGCTTCCTCCCCCAATCCCTCCCAAACTTGCTCACTTTCCAAAAGAGCAGCCCTGTGGTCCTCTAGGATTATGGTGACTTTATTTGAGGGGTCACCCAGCTCAATTGCTTGGATGGCTGGTTTGTGATGCAGTAATGCCCACAACATGGGTTCAATTCCTGCACTGACTGAGGTACTCTCCTCCTCAGCTTCTCCTCTTGCCTGAGGTATGGCGGTGCTCAGATTAAACTATGACCAGTCACCTCTCTTTAATGAAAAACCTCTTTAATCTCCCTGTTAACGCTAACTTTAACTTTTTAAACTTACAGCAACAGTAGGGAAAATGCTGTAGTCATTTGCACAGGATGCTTGGATGATAATGATTAGACCAGTATGGATTTGTGAGTGAAGGGTAGTGAACCTATGGAGTTCTCATCTGCAGAGGGCTGTGGAAGTGCAGTCTTTGGTTTCCAATCTATACCTTAAGCATACTCAAAAATTTATCAGTGATGTACAGGGTATGGCTTACTCCTGTTCTGGTGTTCCAAAGCCACATTCGGTGGCGGTTTGTGTTATGTCATACACATGTCAGGGGAAAGAAAAAATCAATGGTTATGCTGTCTCAAAAGTCTTACTTCATAGTGAAGAAATACTTTGCAAATTGAGGCAAGCGACTGTGTATCTCAAATTTGTGTGCCTTTGGTGTTTGAGAATCGTACGCAAACTGCCTAAAATTCACATGACTGCTATGCAGTACTTATACGCTGCATTGGTTTATATTAACACCTGAGCTTTGCATAACATGTTGTGCACCATATCTGGGACTGATAAAGGAATCTTCAGGCTTCTTTTCTTCAAAGCAACCTCAGTAAAACTAAGCTTCAGTACAAAACTCTAAGCAGCGACCAGCACAGATTCTATCCTAGGAGGTTGAGATGTCACTAAGTTTGTAATGTTTACAAGCACGGGCTAAAATTTAAAGTTTGTGCCATTAGAACACAACAGTTTTACGTTTATAAGTGTACAAAATGTTTATTGAAATAATTCAAATTTATTAAATTGGTAATCGACTTGAGCCCAGCAAACCCGTTTGACTTTGAATCAGTGCAATGTTGGATTTGAGGCTTGGTATGGAATGTGACAAACTACCTTTGCGCACACTACTGCAGATTTGGGGAGAAAATAGGATAACTTTGCTTTAATAACAATGGTGTATTCAGAAACATTGTAACAATGATTTATTATTATCTAGCACTTTTCAGTTACTAAAATATTCTGACAAGCTTCATGGCATCAAAACTAAGTTGACTGTGTACCACAATTTTAAAATGAGCAATCGAAAAGTGGTGCAGACATCTGAGAATCTTGCAGCGGTTGAGAAGATAATGTCTGTAATTGTAGCCTAGAGGAACTTGTGAGTTTGTATGTCGATAACAAGAGTATCAGAAGATTAGCTGTCCCAGAAACACTTATAGTCGCGAATTAACCCATGCTGAAGGACATTTTAAATAAAGAAATTCCAGTGTTGGATTGGGGTGGAAAAAGTCAGAAGTCACACAACACCAGGTTAGAGTTCAACGGATTTATTCAAAATCACAAACTTTCAGAGTGTTATTCCTTCGTCACATGAAGCCACTGATGAAAGAGCAGCGTGGTCTGAAAGCTTGTGATTTCAAATAAATTTGTTGGACTCTAACCTGGTGTTGTGCATTTTAAATTAATTAGTTTTCAAAAGGTTTTGGATATATTGTAGAAAAGATTCCAAGGAAGCAAAAGTAGCCTTGAAAAAAGAAGTTTGAGTATTAAACATGGAAATGGTGAAAGTGGCATTAGATCCAAAACTTTATTAAAACCAAACAATGGTGACATACCTGCCTGAAATTTTGCAATTTAATGCATTTAGGTTATTATGACGCCATATTACAAAGCTTTACATCAATCAAAATGATACAGAATACATTACTTGAAACATAGTAACTGTAGAACTATAGGTTGTCAGAACAAGCATACTGCATATAGCTAGATTGCCCAGCCATTGTAAAAATAAACCAGTTAATCTGCTCCTAGTCCAGGTAGTTCAGTGGAAAATGCTGAAACACTTCTTCTCTGACTAGTGCTATAAGGCTGTTATTGTTCAGTTAAATGACAGGTACACATTGGAGCCTCCAGTTTAAAGTCTATTTTATATGATGGTACAATGCAACAACCCCTCTATATTGCATTACCGTGTCAGTCAACATGATTTGCTTAACCCAGGAGGAAGGGGGTTTACCAATACCAATGAAATTGAAGTTGTGGCTGAAAGAAAAAATGAGCTTGCAGTTCTACCCTCAGGATGGAAGAGTGTGGGGAACGAGAATTTAAAAAAAAATTTGAGACAGCTTTGGGAAAATAATCAAAATTGTGTGGTGCTGGAGGTGCAGTAAGATGACATTTGATATTTCATTTTAAGAAAATTATGTTTAGCAGTTCAAGTGAATTACGCAAGGTAAAAACAAAATAGTCTTGCAATTTTTTAGACTACTGAATAAGTCAAGTGTGAAAGCATGAATGAGCAATGGTGTAGTGCCAGATCTCTTGGAAGGTGAAAAGTAAATCCTTCTATAACAGCTAGAATAACATCAGTTACTTCACAGATAGAAGGAGCAGGGCAAATGAAATTGACGTTTAGACTGGGCAAAGGTAATAAAGAAATTTCAAAGACTGGCCCGGCAGCAAATGTGCAGTATCTCAAATGTAGGTATAAGACAGTGCTCCAATGAGATCAGTGGAGAAATTGCACTTAACTGACCGATTTTGGGAATTGATTGTTGTATAAAATCTAAGTCACAAGGCATGGGAGCAGAACTATTCAGCCTTTAAATAGTAGAGCTGACTCCATAAGATTATGCTCATCCAGTATTCCTCAACTCCACTTTCCTATAACCATTGATTCACTTTCTGATTGAAGATCTGCCTATCTCAGCTTTGAGTATAAGTAACAACCCAGCCTTAACAGCCCTCTGTGGTAAAACATAATCCACAAACTTACTACCATCTGAGATAAATGCCTTCTCATCACTGTCTTAAATGTGCGACCCTTTATTCGAAAATCATGCCCTCAGTCCTTTCCCACAGGGGAAACAACCTGTCCATATCGACACTGTCAAATCTCCCAAGAATTTTGTATGTTTCAATAAGGTTGCCCCTCATTACTCCAAATTCTAATGAGTACAGACGCAACCTACTCAAATTTTCCTCACAAGACAGTCCCTTCGTACCTAATACCAACCTATGGAACCTTCTCTGGACTGCCCCCAGTGCCAGTATATCTTCCTTTAACTAGTGGCCCAAAACTATTCACAGTATCAAGCTGTTGTCTGACTGGTGTCTTTATAGTTTTAGCAAAACCTTTCTACTTTTATACACCATTTGAGATAAAGGCCAACAACATTCCATTTGCTGTCCCTACTGCCTACTGAACTTCCATGAATTACAAAAAGTTGCCATGCATGAGGACATCCAAATCCTCCTGTTCTGTAGCTTTCTGCAGTCTTTCCCCTATTAAATAATATTCAGCTTCTCTATTCCTGCCAAAATGCGTAGCCTCACATTTTCCCACATTGTATTCTTTTTCCTACATTTTGCCCACTTGCTTAATCTCCGCAAACTCTATATCATCCTCACCACTTGTTGTTTTGACCAATTTTTGTGTCATCCATTAACTTGGCAATAGTACATGCATGTTTCCCATCCAAGTCAATTTTTATTCGTTGGAAATAACTGCTTTCCCAGCACTTATCGTGATGGCACTTCACAAGGTACAGATTGCCATCCTGAAAAAGCTTCCCTGATTCCACTTCTCTCTCCTATTAGTTAGCCTATCCTTGATCCATGCTAATATACTAAAATGAAAAGAGAGAGATGCAAGTTGTTTATTAATTGATACATAATACATATTAACTGAAACACAAACGTGGGCAGTCATTGAGTGACATTTCTAAACTTGAAATTTAATAATTTGTGTAAAATTTGACAAGATGGCAGGGTAGGTAGTGGATAACAGTAAGGCTCACAAAAACTACATATGCAGAAGTGTCTGTACTTTAAGGAACTTAGGATAAGATTTGAAGAACTGGAGTCATTGTTTTTGACACTGCATTACATTGGTGCAAAGTTACTTGTGCAACTTTTCCAGAAGATAGTCACACTCCTTGGATTAGGTATTTCTGATATGATCTCTGGTGACAAATGAGATGATGTAACTACAGTTGAGGTGGATGTGGGAATTCAGAAGATAATAATGGAGGAGCGTGAGCCTTTGCACTTGTCCAACATCTTTGTTCTTGCAGTTTGTATAGTTGCTTACAGGACTGCAAGGATGATGAGCTGACCATGGCCCTCTAAAGCAAAAAAGGAATGTAGTTAATAGTATAGATATTGTTCTCTGCAACCCAGAGCTAGTCCTGAACGTTGTGTTTCCTATCAGATGCTAGAGTCAAGAACACCTTTGCACTAGAAAAGAGCATGGCATCTGAGGAGAAGAGTCTCTTTTTCATGGTCCTTCTGAGTACCAACAACATAGCTGAGACTAAGAAAGAGGTTCTTGTTGGGATGTATGAGCAGCTAGCAGCTAAATTGAAAGCACATTCAGGAAGGTAGTAACTTTTGATATATTACTTGAGCCATGACCAAATTGGCATCGGGTTGTTATGGTCAGATTGAATGAGTAGCCCAAAATTATTTTGGGAGAAATGTGTTTTGATTTATGGGACATGGATACTAAAGAGTCAGCTGAATTGTTGGCATGACTCCCTCCTGAGCAACCTTAGTTTCAATGTCCTGATGCTTTATGTACTTAGGACTAGAGTTTTAAACAAAAAGAGTAGGGGGTGAGATGATGTGAGAATAGATTTGGAAAGTTAAAGGGAAGGTTAGGGTAATAATGCTGGATGAGCAAAGCGTGAGAGGATGGAACAGAGTAAATAAACAAAAGACTGCTGCAGCAAATAAGACTGCATTTGAGAAAAATTAGAGAATATTACATTTAATTATTCTCATCTGAATGCTTGTAGACTACGTAATTGAATGTATTTGTTGATAGTGCAAACTCAAATGAATGAAAATCATATGGATAGTAAAGAGATATTGTCGTGATCTCAAGAAGACCGAATATTCAAAGCTTTTGACGTTTTGCAAGGATGACAAGAAAGACATAGGAGATGGTGGTTCTGTTTATGAACAATAAACAGCGGGAAAAGATCTTTGGGGGATCAAGTTGTAAGTTTTGATCAGATGAAAGAAGCAAAAGGATGGAGTCACTGACGGGAGTAGGTCACCAGCTGTGGCTCCACTGTAGGCCAAAATAAAATGGGGACAGTGAAAATGGTCCAACAATCATGAGAAATTTTGATTTGATACAGGTTGGATAAATCAGATTGGCAAAAGTAGCTTGGAAGATGAGTTCCCACTTAATTCGGAACTGTTCGTAAAAATAAATTGTGTCCTGGAACCAACCAAGCTACAGACTATTGTAGATAATGTGCAGTGAGACAGAATTAATTAATTACTTCATAGTAATGAATCCTCTTGGAAAGGATGATTGAGTTTGAAGGAAGGGATGTGGATCTGAAACTAAAGAATTTAAATAAAGGAATTACAAAACAGTCATTTGGAAAAATAGGTTAAAAATTAAAATGATAGAAGCACTGGAGAAGTTTAAGGAAGTATTCTCAGTGAGGGTATATCCTCTTGAGCAAGACTTTACATAAGGTTGCACCCTCCATGATAACTGAAGGAAGTTAGGATGGTATAAATTGAAAGAAAAGATGCATAATGTTTGAAATATTAGTGATAGGCAAAATGTTTAGGAAAATTTTAAACTACAGCGCAAGATGATTCAGAGGGAGAAATTGGAGCATGAGAGAAAACTAGGACGAGATAGAAAAATGTACAGCTAAAATTGCCTATATGTTTATAAAAGGAAATGAGTACAGCTAAAGTGGGCATTCATGCTTTAGCGGATGAGACTAGAGAATTCATGATGGAAAACAAGGAAATGGCAGAGAATCTGAATAAGTAATTTGTATTTGTCTTCATTATTTAGGGAAAAAAAATTGAGAATGAAAGAAAAGCAAAATTGACGAGTCTTGACAGGACAGGTGTTGAAAGGATACTTTGCCTCAGGAAAATGGAACTGAGGGTACAGTTTAAGAGGAAGGGGCATCCTACTTAAGATAACTGAGGTATTTCTTCTCTCAATGTCATTATATTTGGTTCTTTCTTTG
Source organism: Stegostoma tigrinum (assembly GCF_030684315.1). Taxonomy (NCBI): domain Eukaryota; kingdom Metazoa; phylum Chordata; class Chondrichthyes; order Orectolobiformes; family Stegostomatidae; genus Stegostoma; species Stegostoma tigrinum. The sequence goes on from NC_081358.1 coordinate 43,180,335, forward strand.
AGAGCAGTTAAGGCTGGACCATCAAAACCTTTGAGATTGAGTTATAGATTTCTAATAGACAAGGAAGTCAATTAGAAAAGTGGAGTTCCAGCCACAAATCAGCCATGATCTTATTGAATGGCTGAAGGAAATCAAGGGGACAAATATCCCACTTTTATCTGTGACAGTATGAAATATCAGGCTAGGCTCATTGGTACACTTGCTAATGAATCAGTGTTGACATGGAAAGAAAAGATAAACATTGATGTTATGGTTTCGTAATGGTGAATCAACCAACTGTGACAGAACAAATTGGAAGATTAGCTGGGAGCAAGTTGTACCTTGGAACCAAAGTGAGGTGGCTGGGTGGTTTGGTAAGTGACTTAGTTGAATCAGCATGTAGAGTTCACTTTCAATGGTACATACCTAATTCTCCTATTAGAAGAAGAATGCATTTTGGAGATGATGCAGTTGTTACTTCATTGTTGCAGCACTTTTTTGATGTGCACTGAAGCGTTCAAGCCACTAGCTGTTCAGCTCCCTGTCGTCAATAACTGTTCACTAGTGCACAGACCAGTCGATTACTTGCTGCTAGTTAAATCTTCATTCATACACAGTCTTCTGACTCCAGCTTGCCTGTAACCAATCTCCGACTACTGTTTGAACAAGCAGCTGTATAAACATCATTTACAATGAGTGCCCCTTTATTTGCTTTTAAAAAAAAGTCGCAAACCTAGATCAATTTTTGCTTTTTAAAGCTGTTCTTTTTTCCATTTCAATCCACACAAAAATACAGAAAAAAAAATAAAATAAAACATCTTTCATAATGATTTGATTTTGAGTTTGATTTATTGTTGGAACATGTGACCACCAGTCCTCTGGAATCTTGACTGTGGTTAAAGGGGATGTGAAGATATCTGCTAATGCCCCAGCTATTTCTTCCCTTGCCTCTTGGAGTAACGTGAGATAGGTCCCATTTGACCTGGGGACTTGTCTTCCTTACTGCAATTTAGGATGCCAAAACTTCCTCCTTCAATATATTGTCATTCTCTAGAGTTACGCATATACTCATCCCTGACATTGGCATCAGTCATATCCTTGCCCTTGGTGAATACCGATACAAAGCACCCATTAAGGATCTCCCTCACTTCCAACGGCTCCACGCTTAAATTGCCTCCTTTGTCCTCGAGTGAATGTACTCTTTCCTTTGCTCCCCTCTTTCTTCTAACATATGCGTATGATGGGATAGTGTAGGGGGATGGGCTTAGATTAGCTCACAGGTCGGCGCAACATCGAGGGCCGAAGGGCCTGTTCTGCGCTGTATTGTTCTATGTTCTATGTAACCAGATAGTGAAAAGTATTGTTTTGCTTGCTATACAGGCAAATCATACCATACAAAGTGCATCAGGGTAGCAGAACAAAGTGCCGAATACTTGTTAGAGCATAGAGAAGGTGCAAAGAGGGAGCTCAGAATTAAAATTCAGAGGTCCATTCAGAAGTCTGAATACAACAGTGGGGAAGAAGCTGTTCTTGAATCTGTTTGAACCTGTATTCTAAATTTATATCTCCTGCCCAATCACAGAGAGTATAACCAGGGAGGGAGGGGTCTTTGATTATGTTGGTTGCTTTTCTGAGGCAGTGGGAGGTATAGTTGGAGTCAGTGGATGGAAGGCTGGTTTACGTGATGCCCTGGGCTGTGTTCATAACTTTGTAGTTTCTTGGCCCAGTCTAGGGAAGAGCAGTTGCCATGTAATGTTGTGCTACAACCAGATAGGACACTTTCTATCTTTTTTCTTTCTGAAAATTGGTAAAGGCCCTTGTGGACATGCAAATTTCCTTAGCCTTCTGAGAGAAGTAGAGCCATTGTCCCCCACCAGTTTAATTTTTGTTCTTTTGCCCTATTTACTGCTGAATATCACAACTTTTACAACACTTTGATACACTCTTAAACCATTCTACAACTGCCCATCCTTTGGAATTCTAAGTACATTGCACCACTTGCTTGTTCACCACAACCTACACCATCAGAGCCCTGAACATGCCTTCTAGGTAAAACCACAATTTATAGTTACTTCCTTTTAAATTAGTATGCTTTTTACAGTGCAGCTTAATCGTGTTGTCTCTGACTCCAGCATCGGCAGTTCTTACTATTTCTGTGTGTATGTTTGTTCTTTCCTGATTGTAATATGTAATATCATAGATTTGTCTACCATGAAATATGGAGTGTGGTAGTCCAGTTGCTTTTCTCTTTTTGTTTTTTGATCATTTTACCTCACACTAAGGTTAAAACTGAGATAATGAGCAATCCATCTATTGGCTGTCCTGATGCTGGCTTGTTAAGCGTGTGTAGGTTTCCTCACTTCCCTACTGAGCTACCACTTAAATCGTCTTTGGTGGAATGTGTGTACGAAGTGATTAGGAATTTGGGGAAAAGTTCTGTGATGTGAACGTCAAAATGTTTTTGTCTTTCAGTAAACATTTTGTTTTACACTATGCACAAGTTTTGTCTGCTTCTCTATGAGGTAGTCATGGTAATCTCCTTCATATTGAGTCTCACTAAAATTGAATATTACCAAAGTACAGAAAAATAATTGGTTGTAGTAGAAGCTGGATTACAACTGTGTGTGCTGTTGGTTTTAGGTGTGTGAATAAGCTACAATAAAGTTTTTAAAATGGTTTTTAACAAACACCTACCTTGGGATTATTTCAATTGGTAACGTCTCAGTTTTATCTTAAACTGGATAAATTGCAATACTTTGAGTTGTGATTTTATTTTTTTTTTAAATAACCTTAGACTTACCAGTTGATTTTCTCTTTGAGCCATTTTTTGTGAAGAAATCAATTAACCTTACAGATGTGTTCTATTTTGCTTAACTTGTTAAATATGAGGGTAGGATAAAACTTTCTCAGTTTTTGAAGTGTTAAACAAAATGTCTTTGGTGCTAATATATCTGTAATTCTTGCAGAAATGCTTTCTGTGGAAAGTACTTCCATACTTTCCAATGCGTTTTTTTAAATTTTTGCTTTGGAAAGTGAATTTATGCCCTATGTTATTCAATGCTAATTTTAAAACCCTGAAATTTTGATACAAAGCTACACTATTCTTCATGAAGTAGTATATTTGGCTTCAAATCCAAACCTTTCTTTTAATACTTTAGAGAATGAAAAGACATTGTCATATCTAAATAAATATATGAAGTCAGCATTTCAAGAGAATCTCAATTTTACGTTTCTTCAATTTGAGTAGAATATAAATATCCCCATTTTTAACTCTCCACCCTGTTTAATTTAATTTTCAGGATCTTTTTACAATTACTGCTCACGTTTATGCTCAGAAGCCACAAATGGACATTCATTGTTTTGAAGGGACCTTCACACGGGTGAGTTGGAAGCTCTTACAGCTTCACGCTTAATTTGCTTAAGAAACCAGAAGCTCAAAGTAAATGTCATGTAATTCTAAATATTTGTTTTTTATGTAATTAGTATTACATTCCAATACATTTAGAATTGAATGTTATAGCTTTTAATTTTCTAATATTGTGTTTTCTTTAACCCTTAGCAATTTGAAGTAAAGCTGTTGTTTCTGGGAAATATTACAGATTCTGATGCCTAATGCAAGGTTCTTTTGAGGTTGGATTGAAATAAGCTTTTGCAGTGAGGAGAAAAATACAAACAAAACAGTTAATGAGCATGCATGAACTGTCATCGGCTAATAATTACTGTCCAATTTCTGGTAAAAGCAACAACAGTTTTGAATTTATATTAACAGTGGATTAGCAGTGACTGAAAACATGACTGCACAGAAAGCAATACCACAAAGACAATCATTGTTTATTGGCTACCTTCTTGGCTACACTCTAGGCTTGGCAAAACAGTATTTCCTGTTCTGATTTCTTTTTCTTCTTGCTCTGTAATTTTGTATTTTCTTTTTTGAGAGGTTAACTCCGTTTTTAAGTTATCACTCCATTTTTGATTGTATCCAAGGTTTTGTTTACTGTAAGGATCAGCTTCAAATCAGATTATAAATGTTAGATCACTTCTTTAAAAAAAGTTTGATTCTTTATATTGTGAGCAATACAGCATAGCAGGCAGATTACTCCTTGGGGTAAAACACTGCTAAGTCTATCATATCACTTTATGGAAATAAAATGCAAATCTATTACTTTGCACTTGAATTTAATGAGCAATCTGTTAGCTTGCAGTTACCTAACCATTAAATGAGTGTACACTTCTGGAAGGAGTTTTTACCTTTCACGTCGTGAAGTGATTTCAATCAGTTGTGGGTAGCTGATGCTTCATTGAGTGAAAATACTTGTTGCTTATTGAAATACATGGAAGTTATTTTGCTTGAACTTTGAAGACTTGTATTTATATTAACTCAAGTAGTATTTTCAGGGCTTAGTGTTACAAATAACATTAAACTAAAAAAAATCTCAGTACAAAAGCACGTTCCTAAATTCTGACTAAATAGGGCACTGTTATACCCTAAACTTTTATATATAATTGGTTTTGGAACTGTTTATGAGACAGCTGTTTTGTATGTTTTGCTGCAAGTCTGAAACTTTTTTCATATTGAGAACTTTAGGTCATTTAGTGATACAAAAGCTAATAATTTTCATTGTTTCAAATTAGCTCATGAGAGAATGTCATAATGATATGCAACTTGAACATTTAATAGTTAGAAATTCAGTTCCAATTTTCAGTGGCGTTTAACCGGGTTAAGTTACCATCTAGTTCAAGTTGAATATTACAAATAGGTAATACTTAGATGCTAAATTTTGCTAAAATACTTCTACCCATCAGACTGTAAATTAGCTTGCAACTGATTTAACCTTGGATTTTCTTCAGATTGACTTCATTCTTCATTAAATCAGTGCCTCGGTTTGCAGACTTCATTGACCAAGCTAGTTATTGATGTCATATTTAATTTGCAGTGAAAAACATGATGAAAACTGAAGTTCCATCTTGGCAAATTAAAGAAAATTTGCGTATTGGGGTTAAAATCATGATTTATTTTTGGTTTTACTTAATTTAAGTCTGGATAATGAAAACTTATACTGTACCCATTGGTAATGTTTATTAGAAATTAATACCAAAGAACTGCCCCCTCAACTCAATAGGGTTTCATCCTATAATGAATCAATCACCACTTAAGTGTTAAGGATTAACATCTGTTCTAATGATTTTATATTTTTTAGAGGAAGTTTCCACGTAAGAGTTTTGGAAATATTTTTGTTTGCATATTTGAGTAGAACCACCAACTCATTCAGATTCACAAAAAATAGGTTTGCTACAAGATTCAGAGGAGCATTGGCATTTTTAAAAATAAAGTTTTAAAACAGTTGATTTTGGGAGTCTCAATAGTTTTGCTCAGATTTAATTTCAAATTTATTTTGCAATATTTAAAACATGTTAAATTTGGAACTCCTCAACATTGAAAATTTCTCCGTTGCTATCAGTTTAACAACATTTTACTCACATTGTCAAACCTATATTGAAGTATATTAAAGGCATAATTTCTATATTGCTGAAAAATGCACTTTTTTGATGCTATTTGCCTTGTACTTGAGGGCAATACAAGAAATACCATTGTAACACTCTTCATAACAATACAAATGTTGTGCTAATTGGTTTGGAAATGGACTGTAATGGTAGAAGGATAGCCATGGAGAACGTATCAGTAAGATGATGACTGATATTTGAGACAAATCTTGGCAGTTGCCTTTTTAAACCAGACACATTGCCTCTGGTCAAGGCACTGTCCTGAGAAATGAACCAAACAATGATTGTAATCTGCTTTTGTTGAGTTAACACAGTATGTGTACATGTTCTTTGTCTGCAAAAAGACAGGGTCCTGTGTATAAATACATGTAGCTTCCTGTGTGTGCAAGTGCATCGTACTGTGAGCCTGACTGACAACCCTAAGTTTTTGACAGCATAATTCTTGACACTCTGGATTATTTAGCAAATGATACCCACTCATAGCACTGCATCTACTAGTGGACGCTATGCTTTGAGCATTGCAAGCGTAGCTGAGTGGGCACTGGCACTAATTTGTTTGTTGCAAACAACTCAATGGATCTGCTGTATGGCACAATCCATAATAAATAAGGCATAACTAATGTATGTTGTAACTCATTCACAGGAATCAGTTATAAGAATTGTGTGTGGACTGTTTCAGTATTCTATTATAAATTTGTTCACTAATGAAGGAATGAGATCTTTCCCTACCTCAGGCCGTCCCAGTGTGGTTTTTCGCTAAGCAATTATGAAATGTAATTCTTGTTATGATGAAGGGAATGTAAAATTGCACGAGAAATATCTTGAAAACAACGATGTGACAAGTCGCCAGATCATCAGAATGCATTAATTTTATTTGAAGGATAAATATTGGCCAGGACATCAAAAGAGCCACCTTGCTCTTCAGGGAGCGCGGTGGGATTTTTCACATGCAGACATGGCTGTTCATTCCAAAGGACAACTCCCCTGGGACTACGGTGTGCTCTCAGGACTGTACTATGTCACCCTGATTCTGCTCAATCAGGACTTGAATTCAGTGTCTCTGACTCTGTTAGAATGCTGCCAGTGAGTCATTGCTGACATAAGTGCACAGTGAAGTCTCAGACAGCTACCAAAATATTATGCCCAATGCAAAGATGACATTTTACCAGCACATTTTATTAGGATTTTGCTAAATCTATCACAATATTTTTTAAAAAAACCTGTTTTAGAAAGAAGGTGACAAAATTGAGTTTTGCTGAAAAGGGTTTTTTTTAGTTGAAGCTTTTTGTCTTGGACTTGTCAGGGCATTCACAATAATACCAATTTTATAAAAGTTGATTTTCTTCTGCACAATGGGAAAATGCTGATTGATTGACAGGTGGACTCTGGTAGGTGTATTGCCATGGAGAATGCACCAGTTAGCGTTGGTTGACAGTTAATAGCCAGGCATTCTGTTTAGATTTTTAAATTTGTGCATTGACCAGAGAAATGAACCAGTGAATGGCTGTTTTGATGAATTAAAACAGACATAGTTCGTGTACATGTTATTTCTGTCCACAAAGAAGAGGGCACTGTGTATTAATATAGATATCTTGCAGTACATGCAAGTACACCGTACTGCAAGCCTGACTAACCATCCTAAATTACAAGGTAGTGACTAATTAGAAAATTTCTTCAATTCATTTTACTTCAGTAGACCACTGCCGGTTGCTAAATGTCTTGCAGTCTTCATAGAGTGGGGAAAAACATTGCACATGGATGAAAAGGGGAAAGGGTGGCTCCAAGTATGTTAATGAAAATTTTTTAATTTGGATCTTATTTTATAACTTGGGTAATTATAAATATTGTACAATTTAATGCTGTATATTTTACTCGGAATGAGGGAAAAATGCTGTGGAATAATTTATTTAATTACTACAAAGTTGTACCAAGCTGTAGTCAGATTAACATGCAACTTGATCATGTGAAGTCTTTACCCCTTTCTATTCAAATGCCAGTTCTGTTTTTTATAATCCTATGCAAAATCACTTGAAAATCCAATTTAAACGGTGCCCACTCAGTCTATAATAGTATTCCACATGACTATGTTTAACGTTTTGTTCTCTTGATATTGATGCACAAATGTTAATCCTTTTACCACTGTAGTAGTCTTAAACAGTTTTTATTGCTGTCACTGCTCTTAGTTTAAACGAGCCCAGTCTGGTATCTTTGGGGAGGGGTGATTTTTTTTTAATGTGAATTCCTTTCTTAGCTACCCCACTCTGTGAAAGACATATTGTCTAAATATGGAGTTAACAGTTATGATCTGAGAGCAGCAAATACACCTGTGAGAGATGTGAGCCAGAGGCAGTTCACTCTGTTTTATGTTTAACCAAAATAGATTTGCTTAGAAGGTGCATATTGTCTGTGTAAATATCCCAAGTTGAGTGAACTTTTGGCATGCTTTTTTGGAAAGGTTTAGCACCTAATGTCTATAACTTCTCTTCACTGCTCAGTGAGCCCTCAAAATTTGAAATCAAACTTTAAATCGTTGTTAGTCTAATTTAGTGGAGTAATCCCAGATATGGGAGAGAAGGTCTAAGTAATCCTGTCAGTGTCTTTTAAATAAGAATTGTTAGTGTTCTTTAACCTTGTAGGACATCTAATCCAATTTCATCAGATCAAATGCCTTAAGACTGCAAAATGGAGAGGGGGTTATGTGATGCTAGTGCTTTTGTTTGGTGTTTAATGAACAGAAGTGTCAGCAATCTGAGTAGTTCCTGTGAGTAACCCAGTGCTTCGGTGCCAGGTTTCAGCAGTGGTACCATAACTACAATGTTTGCTTTCAGTGCAACAGTGGTTATCTTAGTTGGATTTCAGAGAAGCTGGTAGGTGATCCTTCTCTTAATTCAACATATGGAGCCAAGCACCTTTTCTTTCATCATGCTATAGTCATTGAACTTGCCTCTGTGGTTCTTCAGCTCCTAATATCACGCCATTTATGCAATCTTTGTACTCCCTATTCTGTTGAAATTGAAAGTCATTACACCAAATCCTCCTCATCAGCAGTGGATAACAGCACAGACTCACAGTGGATAACCAAAAAAAATGCAGAAGCCGCTACAATATAAATTTGCTATCCTGAGGGACCAGACTGGACTGGTCAATGGAAATAAAAAGATCGGGTCTAGGGTCAACCTCACAGGTTTGCAGATCAACAAGTAGTGAGTCAGTGAATAATGAGGAGTGAATGTACACTATCTCCTCCTTTACTCACTTCTGCAGCATCTCAAAACTGCAATTCATCTCATTCTTCACCTTCAACATTTACATTTACATTTATAGAAAATCAGGGCTTTTGATCTAACAAATCCATCCACTTTAGATTTTCCAGCTTTCATCATCCACTCTAATTGGTAAAACTGTCTATTCTCTTATCCCTTAAATGCTTATCAAGCCTCTTTTTAAAATCTGTGCTATTTGGCTCAACCGGTCCTTGTGATCATGAATATTCCATTGAATCTTCAGCCGCCTTAAACTTGAGATTTGTGCTAATGATCTGTTATTGATTTGTTCTGTCTTCTAAATTCTTGTCCAGTGTATGCAATATCCTGCAGTATGAGTCTTTACATCAGCCTTTCACCTGGGTGTCTGGAGGTGGAAACAGGAAAATGTTTAAGGCTAAATTAGATGACATTTGTAATCTACAAGGGAGTCAAGTATTATGCAGAAGGACCAGCAGGGAAGTGGACTTATGATCAATCAGATAATCCAGTCTAATTCAGTGGTGGAACAGGTTCAATGGGTCATATAGCTTGCTTCTGTTTCTTAAATTCTTATGTCTCAGTTTTATATTTTGTGATCCTCTGCATCCATTGGAATGGCAAACACTGGGCAGAAGTCATTCTGATCGTCAACTATATTAGTACTGATTTTCAATAAACCTTTTACCTTATGGGCGGCATGGTGGCTCAGTGGTTAGTGCTGCAGCCTCACAGCTCCAGGGACCTGGGCTCGATTCCAGCCTCGGACAACTGTCTGTGTGGATTTTGCACGTTCTCCCCGTGTCTGCATGGGTTTCCTCCCACAGTCCAAAGATGTGCAGGCTAGGTAGATGGCCATGCTAAGTTGCCTGTAGTGTTCAGCGATGTGTGGCTCATAGGGGAATGGATCTGGGTGGGATGTTTCAAGGGGCGGTGTGGACTTGTTGGGCCAAAGGGTCTGTTTCCACACTTTAGGCAATCTAATCTAAAATTTAGAAAACACCACTAACGTGAAATGCATTTTTAATTTAGAAAGTGAGTCGGAATTTTTACCCGATTAAACTACTTTGTTGAGGTGGAATATCTATACATTGTGACAATTTTATGGTATGCAGGGAGCTACTAAACCTTCACCACTAGGACAAGAGTGTGAATGTCAATGAAAGTTTACTCACTTCGTTACTACTACATACTTTTGCTTTTAATATGATTAGTGATTGACTGGAAGTGTTTTAGACCATATGCCTTGAATTACTACAAGTGTGGGAGGTTTCTGTATACATTACAATTATATTTATGATTATTCAGACCTAGTTGGACATACATGAGTAATTTATAAAGAATAATGTAATAAAACAAACATCCTGTACTCTGTGCAAATATATAAGTAACTTTGGGTATGCTTTCCAATATAATGTTGAGTCGTGCCACCCGTGTTTAATTATAGTTTTATCTGACTTTAAACAAACAACAAGATATGTAAGGTACAGTACCCACAATTAATAAATCAAGCAGTTCTGAATTACAAATCATTTCAATCTACAATGCATGACTTTCAGATCAAAACTGCAACGTTACTTCTGCAAACCTGGATTGAAATGCACTCCGTGAAATCCCAACATATCAGGTGCACAATGGCTACAAACTTTTACTACTGCACCTCCCAGTCGCAAACCATTTCCACTCCCCCTCCCATTCTTTAGATGACATGTCCATCATGGGCCTCCTGCAGTGCCACAATGATGCCACCCGAAGGTTGCAGGAACAGCAACTCATATTCCGCCTGGGAACCCTGCAGCCTAATGGTATCAATGTGGACTTCACCAGTTTCAAAATCTCCCCTTCCCCAACTGCATCCCTAAACCAGCCCAGTTCGTCCCCTCCCCCCACTGCACCACACAACCAGCCCAGCTCTTCCCCTCCACCCACTGCATCCCAAAACCAGTCCAACCTGTCTCTGCCTCCCTAACCCGTTCTTCCTCTCATCCATCCCTTCCTCCCACCCCAAGCCGCACCCCCATCTACCTACTAACCTCATCCCACCTTCTTGACCTGTCCATTTCCCTGGACTGACCTATCCCCTCCCTACCTCCCCACCTATACACTCTCCACCTATCTTCTTTTCTCTCCATCTTCGGTCCGCCTCCCCCTCTCTCCCTATTTATTCCAGAACCCTCACCCCATCCCCCTCTCTGATGAAGGGTCTAGGCCCGAAACGTCAGCTTTTGTGCTCCTGAGATGCTGCTTGGCCTGCTGTGTTCATCCAGCCTCACATTTTGTTGTCTTGGATTCTCCAGCATCTGCAGTTCCCATTATCTCTGATACTCTCTTACTCCATAATGAGGTCAGCCAATTTAAATATTTAGACAGCACTCCTCGTGAATGAGATGCTGGTAAGGCTCACTGGTTGAAGTGATGAAATATTGAATATCAGCCATTGTTAAAACTGTTGCTGTTATTCTTAATAGGTTTGTGTAGTTTTTTTTATACAATGCAGGCTGTGCTAATAGAATAGTGTCCTCAAACAACATGTGACTTCAAATTTATGCATTGACTTTTCTTGAAGCACGTGTTTCAAATAAGCAGTGGGTGTATTGAGTGTTGTTAACTGTTCCATATTTATTGTGTAGATTTCCCTGATACTGCATAGCAGTGTGTTCTTATGGTATGCACTGTCTGGAAATGTGGTGGAAGCACATTGAGTTGGATGATTATTTGGATAGAAATACTGTGCAAGGGATATGAGGAAAGGTGTGAGATTGGCAACAAGTGAGCTTATCAAAGAGTTAACATAGCAACGATTGGTTGAATGGGCTTTTTTTTGCATAACCCGTTTATCCACGATAGTTGGCACTTTGTTTGGCGTTTCTCCCACCAAGTAACATCCTGTTGGGCGTCATTGATTTTAAAAAAAACTTGAACATAATTTGGATCAGCTATTGTTGCGAGGTAAAATTTTAAAGTGAGCTGTTTTTGAAGTGAGTCAATTCCTGACTCCCAAAGTTTTTAACAAATTTGAAGGCACAAGTTAAAAGTGTATTGGAGCAGTGTTCAGTTGTTTGGGGAGTGCAACTTCAAAATGTATGTCTAGTGACTTATGCATCAGTCAGCTTAACATTGATGATAGGAAATATGGACCTAACAGGGCCAATGTAGAAAGGTTTCTTACCCTGCCTTGTGGATGAATCTATGCCTAGAGGCCAAAATCTCAGTATAAGGGGTTTCTCTTTTGAGATAGAGGTGAGGAGGAATTTCTTTTCTCTGCTGTGAATTTGTGGAGTTTTTGACGAGGGTATTGAAGAGGTTCAGTTGTTAAGTACATTAAGTACGTTTCAGACACATTTTTAAGCATTAAGGGAATAGAGGATTATGAGGGAAAAGGTGAGAAATTAGAGTTCAGGATTATTAGATCAGCCATGATTTCATTGAGTGGCAGAGCAGTCTCAATGCTCCTATGTCTTATGGTTTTATAGTATTCTTGCTAGAGGTGAGAATGATATGATCTCTGGCAATCTGAAATAAAGCAGTGCTATATTTTGCAATTATGCTAATCTTTCTTGAGGCTGTTCCCAATCTGGTTGCTGTGTAATTGCAACATTGGAAAAAGTATTCTTATGAAGAGTTTGAAACTTGATCTGACTTCAGACCCATGTACATCCGAAAAACTTTTCTGAAATTCTTGCTCATGTTTAATAGATGTAACAAATTCTACAATTGTCAAAAACATTTAATGACATTATAAATGAAACAAGTTTCACAATTTTCTTTAAAAATTGCAAATTAGCCCTTTGTTCTAATGTTGATGGATCCTTTAGGAAATTCCAGCTGTGATAATGGTGGGAGGAGAAAACCACTTGGAAGGGAGAGATGGGCCATTGACTGCCTTGGAATATGCAGCTGCAAAACTTCAACTTGTGTCCTTACTCACCCTCCTGGCCCCAACTTTGGAAAGTCCTGTATAAGTCTGCTTGAGAAGAAGTGAAATTAACATTTCAGGGAGAAGGAAATTGTTGGTCACAGTCGCTCAATTAAATGGGGAAAAAAATGTTAGGAAGTTTGAATTGAGAAACTGTTTAGGCTGAATGGCTGTTTCTGTATCATATATTTTGGGCCCATCCATCTTTCAGCTGCTTCATCAGTTACTTTCTTCCAAAATAAAGTCAGAAATGTGGGTGTTTGCAGATGATTGCACACCAGATGTTCAGCACCATTTGTCACGCCTGTGATACTAAGGTAATCTTTGTCCATATTCAACAACAACTCACCAACATTCAGGCCCGGACTGATACGTGGCAGGTAATATTTGGGCTAAGCAATGACTATCTTGATATTCAATAGCAGTACCACTGCTGAATTCATTGTTAATCTCCTCGGGGTTATCATTGATTTAAAACTGATTTGCACCAGCAATATGAGAGCAGAGAGACTGGGGGTTGGCCAGTAACTTCTACGTAACTTCTACGTAACTTGTAATTACTTCGGAATTTGCAACTGCAAATTTCATGTGCACACTTGCTCTCCTCACAGAATTCCTGGCCATATGACTATTGTGTTTACAAGTGCAGGTCAAAGGCTAGGAATAATGAGGTGTAACTCCCCTCTTATCTCCCTGATGTCTGTCCACAATCTTAAAGGCACAAGTAAGGAGTCTGATCGAAGACTTGCCACATGCTCAAATAAAGCAACAGCCCTAATGCTTGACACCAACCAGGACAAAGCAGTGCACTTGATTGGCACCGCATCCAATTCCTTCAGTCTTCACTGCCTTTACGACGGCATAGTGGCAGCAGTGTATACTATCTACAAAATGCGCTGCAGTAACTAACCAAGATGACTTCTGGGCACTTTCAAAATCTACAGCCTGTACCATCTTGAAGGACAAAAACAGCAGACGCATTGGAACATCACCTGTATTTACTCCTCCAAACCAGTACTGAGGGCAAGGTGGACCTGATTATCCTGTTGTGACTGATTGGAATTGACAAGGGTGGAAGCACAGGTGATAGGTTGGATGCGTATGAGGGCCCTGTCGACCACAGTAGGCGGGAAGCCACAGTTAAGAAAGAAGAAAACCACGCCAATAGCAATATCTTGGAAGCTGGCATCATCCGAACAGATATGATGTAGGCAAAGGAGCTGGCAGAATTGGATGGAATCTTTGCACGATGTGGGGTGTGAAGAGCTGTAATGAAGGTATCTATGGGAGTCAGTGGCTTTGTAGTGAATGGTAGTGGACAGTTAATTCACTAAAATGGAGACTGAGAGGTCAAGGAAAAGAAGGCAAGTGTGGAAAATGGACCATGTGAAAGATAAAGAGGGGTGAAAATTGAGGCAAAATGAACAAACTTTTCAAGTTTCATGTAGGAGCATAGAGCGGCACAAAAACAGTTGTCGATGTCTTGAAAAAGAGAGTTGTGGGGGGATGGCAGTGTAGGACTGGAACAAGGTTTGTTCCACATACCGCACAAAAGGCAGGCATAACGCACAACCACATGGGTGCCCATAGCCACTCCTTTGACTTGGCAGAAGTGAGATGAATTAAAGCAGAAATTGTTCAGTGAGAGAACAAGTTCAGCTAATTGGAGGAGATCGGTCGAGGAAAAAGCTGAGACCATCCTGGTGGGGAATCGAGGTGTAGAAGGATTGGGTATCCATGGTAACCAGAAGGCAGTTAGGGTCAGTGAACTGGAAATTGTCTATGTGGCAGAGGACATCAGAAGAATTACAGATGTAGGAGGGCAGGGTCTGGACAAGTGGAGAAAGGATATGTCAAGGTAGGAGGGAATGAGCTTGGTGGGGCAGGAGCAAGCTAACATGATGAACTTGCTGGGGCAGTCCAGATTGTGGATTTTGAGGTGGCAGAAGCGGGCTGTCCTGGGTAGGGAAACGATACCACCGACTATCACACCAGCATCCACATCTGTAAGATCATCAGACGCCATTTCACCACCTCCAGCAAGATGCCACCACCAGACACACATTCCCCTTGTCTGCCTTCCGCAGGGACCGTTTCCTCCAGGACACCCTGGTCCACACTTCGGTCAACCCCCAACAACTCCCCACAGCCTGACGGCACCTTCTCCTGTAACCGGCGAAGGTGCAACACCTGAGCATTTACCTCCTCCCTCCCCAGAATCGAAGGACCCAAACATGCATTTTAGGCGAAGCAACACTTCACCTGTGCTTTCAAGAAACTAGTCTACTGCATTCGCTGCTTACAATGTAGTCCCCTCTACATAGGAGAAACGAAGCGTAGACTTGACGACTGCTTCACGGAACATCTATGTTCTGCTCGCAGAAAAGACCCTGACCTAGCTGTTGCCTGCCACTTCAATGCACCACATTGCTCCCTGGCCAACATCTGTGTCTCTGGCTTGCTATAGTGTTCCAGTGAAGCCCAAGGCAAGCTGGAGGAACAACACCTCATTTTCCACTTGGGGACCCTGCAGCCCTCCGGACTCAATATTGCGTTCAATAGTTTTATGGCCTAAACACTCCAGATGTCCAGCCCCTGCCCCACACACCAGGCCTCATTACCAGATAGCCTGCCATTGCACACCCCCTGTTAGTCACTAATAGTCCCCATTAACAACTATTCACCCTCTCAGCTTGATTGTTAGCAACTCCTTTGTCTGTTCTCTCTCTTGTTCTCACTGTCTCTGTGGCTCGCTTCCACTCTCCCGCTCTCGCGCGCGCTGTCTCTCCCGCTCTCGCGCGCGCTGTCTCTCCCGCTCTCGCGCGCGCTGTCTCTCCCGCTCTCGCGCGCGCTGTCTCTCCCGCTCTCGCGCGCGCTGTCTCTCCCGCTCTCGCGCGCGCTGTCTCTCCCGCTCTCGCGCGCGCTGTCCCTCGCTCCCGCGCGCGCTCGCTGTCGCTCCCGCGCTCTCGCTCCCGTGCCCTCTCGCTCTCGCTCTCGCTCTCGTGCTCTCTCGCTCTCGCCTTCTCGCTCTCGCCTTCTTGCTCTCTCGATCTCGTGCTCTCGTGCTCTCTCGCTCTCTCGCTCTCTCGCTCTCTCGCTCTCTCGCTCTCTCGCTCTCTCGCTCTCTCGCTCTCGCGCTCTCGCGCTCTCGCGCTCTCTCGCGCTCTCGCGCTCTCTCGCTCTCTCGCTGTCTCGCTCTCGCTCTCTCGCGCTCTCGCTCTCGCGCTGTCTCGCTCTCGCGCTGTCTCGCTCTCGCGCTGTCTCGCTCTCGCGCTGTCGCGCTCTCGCGCTGTCGCGCTCTCTCTCGCTCTCGTGCTCTCTCTCGCTCTCGTTGTCGCGCTCGTTGTCGCGCTCGTGCTCTCTCTCGCTCTCTCTCGCTCTCTCTCGCTCTCTCTCGCTCTCTCTCGCGCTCTCTCGCGCTCTCTCGCTCTCTCTCGCTCTCTCTCGCTCTCTCGCGCTCTCTCTCGCTCTCTCTCGCTCTCTCTCGCGCTCTCTCGCGCTCTCGCGCGCTCTCGCGCGCTCTCTCGCGCTCTCTCGCGCTCTCGCGGTGTCTCTCGCTCTCTCGCTCTCTCGCTCTCTCGCTCTCTCGCTCTCTCGCTCTCGCGCTCTCGCGCTGTCTCGCTGTCTCGCTCTCTCGCTGTCTCGCTCTCGCGCTGTCTCGCTCTCGCGCTCTCTCTCGCTCTCGCGCTCTCTCTCGCGCTCTCTCGCGCTCTCTCTCGCTCTCTCTCGCTCTCTCTCGCTCTCTCTCGCGCTCTCTCGCTCTCTCTCGCGCTCTCTCGCGCTCTCTCGCTCTCTCTCGCGCTCTCTCGCGCTCTCTCGCTCTCTCTCGCGCTCTCGCGGTGTCTCTCGCTCTCTCGCTCTCTCGCTCTCTCGCTCTCGCGCTCTCGCGCTCTCTCGCTCTCTCGCTCTCGCGCTCTCGCGCTCTCGCGCTCTCGCGCTCTCTCGCTCTCTCGCTCTCGCGCTCTCGCGCTCTCGCGCTCTCGCGCTCTCGCGCTCTCTCGCTCTCTCGCTGTCTCGCTCTCTCGCTGTCTCGCTCTCTCGCGCTCTCTCTCGCTCTCGCGCTCTCTCTCGCTCTCACGCTCTCTCTCGCTCTCTCTCGCTCTCTCTCGCTCTCTCTCGCTCTCTCGTGCTGTCTCGTGCTCTCTCGTGCGCTCTTGTGCTGTCTCGCTCTCGTGCTCGCTCTCTCGCTCTCTCTCGCTCTCTCTCGCGCTCTCTCGCGCTCTCTCTCGCTCTCTCTCGCTCTCTCTCGCTCTCTCTCGCTCTCTCTCGCTCTCTCTCGCTCTCTCTCGCGCTCTCTCTCGCTCTTGCGCTGTCTCTCGCTCTCGCGCTGTCTCTCGCTCTCTCGCTCTCTCGCTCTCTCGCTTTCGCGCTCTCTCGCTCTCTCGCTCTCTCGCTCTCTCGCTCTCTCGCTCTCTCGCTCTCTCGCTGTCTCGCTCTCTCGCTCTCTCGCTCTCTCGCTGTCTCGCTCTCTCGCTCTCTCGCTCTCTCGCTCTCTCGCTCTCTCGCTCTCTCGCTCTCTCGCTGTCTCGCTGTCTCGCTGTCTCGCTCTCTCGCTGTCTCGCTCTCTCGCTGTCTCGCTCTCTCGCTGTCTCGCTCTCTCGCTCTCTCGCTCTCTCGCTCTCTGGCTCTCTCGCTCTCTCGCTCTCTGGCTCTCTCGCTCTCTGGCTCTCTCGCTCTCTCGCTCTCTCGCTCTCTCGCTCTCTCGCTCTCTGGCTGTCTCGCTCTCTGGCTGTCTCGCTCTCTGGCTGTCTCGCTCTCTGGCTGTCTCGCTCTCTCGCTCTCTCGCTCTCTCGCTCTCTCGCTCTCTCGCTCTCTCGCTGTCTCGCTCTCTCGCTCTCTCGCTGTCTCGCTGTCTCGCTGTCTCGCTCTCTCGCTGTCTCGCTGTCTCGCTCTCTCGCTCTCTCGCTGTCTCGCTGTCTCGCTCTCTCGCTGTCTCGCTGTCTCGCTCTCTCGCTCTCTCGCTCTCTCGCTCTCTGGCTCTCTGGCTGTCTCGCTCTCTCGCTCTCTCGCTCTCTCGCTCTCTCGCTCTCTCGCTCTCTCGCTGTCTCGCTGTCTCGCTCTCTCGCTCTCTCGCTCTCTCGCTGTCTCGCTGTCTCGCTCTCTCGCTCTCTCGCTCTCTCGCTGTCTCGCTCTCTCGCTCTCTCGCTCTCTCGCTCTCTCGCTCTCTCGCTCTCGCGCTCTCTCGCTCTCGCGCTCTCTCGCTCTCGCGCTCTCTCGCTCTCTCGCTCTCGCGCTCTCGCGCTCTCGCGCTGTCTCGCTGTCTCGCTCTCTCGCTGTCTCGCTCTCTCGCTGTCTCGCTCTCGCGCTCTCTCTCGCTCTCGCGCTCTCTCGCGCTCTCTCTCGCTCTCTCGCTCTCTCGCTCTCTCTCGCGCTCTCTCGCTCTCTCTCGCGCTCTCTCGCGCTCTCTCTCGCTCTCTCTCGCGCTCTCTCTCGCTCTCTCTCGCGCTCTCTCTCGCGCTCTCTCGCGCTCTCTCGCGCTCTCTCGCGCTCTCTCGCGCTCTCTCGCGCTCTCTCGCGCTCTCTCGCGCTCTCTCGCGCTCTCTCGCGCTCTCGCGGTGTCTCTCGCGCTCTCTCGCTCTCTCGCTCTCTCGCTCTCTCGCTCTCTCGCTGTCTCGCTCTCTCGCTCTCTCGCTCTCTCGCTCTCTCGCTGTCTCGCTCTCTCGCTGTCTCGCTCTCTCGCTGTCTCGCTCTCTCGCTCTCTCGCTGTCTCGCTCTCTCGCTGTCTCGCTGTCTCGCTGTCTCGCTGTCTCGCTGTCTCGCTCTCTCGCTCTCTCGCTCTCTCGCTCTCTCGCTCTCTCGCTGTCTCGCTCTCTCGCTCTCTCGCTCTCTCGCTCTCTCGCTGTCTCGCTCTCTCGCTCTCTCGCTCTCTCGCTCTCTCGCTCTCTCGCGCTCTCGCGCTCTCTCGCTCTCTCGCTCTCTCGCTCTCTCGCTCTCTCGCTCTCTCGCTCTCGCGCTCTCGCGCTCTCGCGCTCTCGCTGTCTCGCTCTCTCGCTGTCTCGCTCTCTCGCTGTCTCGCTCTCTCGCTGTCTCGCTCTCGCGCTCTCTCTCGCTCTCGCGCTCTCTCGCGCTCTCTCGCTCTCTCTCGCGCTCTCTCGCTCTCTCTCGCTCTCTCTCGCGCTCTCGCTCTCTCTCGCGCTCTCTCGCTCTCTCTCGCTCTCTCTCGCTCTCTCTCGCTCTCTCTCGCGCTCTCGCGGTGTCTCTCGCTCTCTCGCTCTCTCGCTCTCTCGCTCTCTCGCTCTCTCGCTCTCTCGCTCTCGCGCTCTCTCGCTGTCTCGCTCTCTCGCTGTCTCGCTCTCTCGCTGTCTCGCTGTCTCGCTCTCTCGCTGTCTCGCTCTCGCGCTCTCGCTCTCGCGCTCTCTCGTGCTGTCTCGTGCTCTCTCGTGCGCTCTTGTGCTGTCTCGCTCTCTCTCTCGCTCTCTCGCTCTCTCTCTCGCTCTCTCGCTCTCTCTCTCGCTCTCTCTCGCTCTCTCTCGCTCTCTCTCGCTCTCTCTCGCTCTCTCTCGCGCTCTCGCGCTCTCTCTCGCGCTCTCTCTCGCTCTCGCGCTGTCTCTCGCTCTCGCGCTGTCTCTCGCTCTCTCGCTTTCGCGCTGTCTCTCGCTCTCTCGCTCTCTCGCTCTCTCGCTCTCTCGCTCTCTCGCTCTC